>NW_021703775.1:17104105-17352538 GCF_005190385.1 Monodon monoceros
GGAATCCCGCGGGAAGCGGAATCCCGCGGGAAGCGGAATCCCGCGGGCGGTTTTTAACTTAAGTGACTTTTTCTCATCCTCCTTTTTAAAAAAAGATCATGGTATGAGGAACTACTCTCTGTTTCTGGGTACCTCT
Organism: Monodon monoceros; assembly: GCF_005190385.1. Lineage (NCBI taxonomy): Eukaryota > Metazoa > Chordata > Mammalia > Artiodactyla > Monodontidae > Monodon > Monodon monoceros. Next base: position 17,104,242 of record NW_021703775.1, read on the forward strand.
CATGTATAAAGTAGGGATACATGTTATTAAAATTTTATTTGTTTTTCTCCTCTTAACTTGTCTCTTTATTACAGGGATGTCTCAGCCAAGAACCTAGAGGGGTAGAGGGAAAATTATTGGCCCCCTGCCTCCAGTTTGGAAACCAGTTTAGGACTTTCTGAGACACCATACTCATTTTAGAGGCTACAGACATGATCCTAAAAAGCTAGCAGAAGCTAGTGAAGGCTAAGAATTGTGCACAGTTAGCTTTCCCAGATCTCACTCCGTAGCGCCTGGTCAAGAGAGGTAGGTAAAAATTTCTTGCTCCTTCCTTTCCAAATATAGATTAGCAGGAAAAAAGTATTTGTGTGAACTTTTTTCTTAGGTATAGTAACTTTGTTAAAACTTTGAGTACTCTTGTTTTCAATTGATCCTCTTCCTCCTAGAGATGGTAATTGTTTCCTTTTGTCTCTGTCTTGTGTGTCATTTATCATAAGGAAGAGAATCATATGTGTGATGAGGTTTTCCTTTTGGCACTTTTTATGTGTTGGGAGCTTGGCTTTGTGACCAGTGAGAATATTATCTCTAGTATCCTCCAGATAGAGTATGCATGTACCAGCACCCACTGGGCAGACAGCCCAGTAGGCTGTGGATCCAAGAAGCAGATTTCTCTTTGCCCAACTGTGCCAGCTCTCAGGGGAGTTTATTATAAGTGTCCTAATCCATAAGGGGCCCTTGTTGTCTCATTAATGCTTAAAAAGTCCCATTCCAGTATTCCTGCCCAGTGTCACAGATTAGTGGGTCTGTAACTAGAGGTGTTTCCTGTTCTCATGGGAAACTAGCGCACTACACGGTGCTTACCACCTGTGACAACAGTGTTCTTTGCTTTCTTAGGATAATTTTGGGGGTGGATTTTCTGGATCTTGTGAAGGCTGAATTTCTTTTGGGATGCCTTTGCATCCATGGTTAACCCATAAAAAGGCTTATTGGTTTGAGTTACCATTGGATTTAATATAAGATTCTACACTTGTCAATACCAAGATGATGGATTCTTTGAATTAGATAAACTTCTATATTTGAAAAAAATTAGTGAGGTCTCATTCTAAACAATTGCCTTATTGGTACCTAAAGACAGATCAAATAGAAAGGAGGACACAAAAGAGTTTGGCAGCTAGCCTTAAGGATTCCTTTAATAAAATGAAATTACAAAGACCTTTTGTCTCCACTTTGAGAAGATCACACCAAAATTAGCGAAGAGTTAGATCAATGGACATTCACAACCACACTCACAGGGGTTTTCTTCCCATCCACATTATAGTGGTTACCAGGCAACCCATATGCCCACACCCCCACACCCCACCCCCACCCACCCCGCCAGGGCAAAACAGCCCTCACAGAGGAAATGGATGACTGGAATTTCATTCAGGCTTTCACAGGTAAAGGATCACCTGGAGGTCAATGTTCAGGGGCTAGTAAAAACAATAGTAGAGGTTTTCCTCCAGAATGTAAATTGATCCAAGGTTCAATTTGTGTGCTCAGAAAAAAAAAAAAGAAAACCTTCCTTAAAGGCTTTGATAAACTTTTTAAAGTCACACTAAAGCACTAGGATGTAGAGATCTTCTGATTTCCATCATAGTTGGAAATCTGCTTTACTATAAAGAAACAAAGTTTAGTTGGCTAGGTAGGTCAGTCACTTGATATTCAGGATACAACCTAATTCTTTGAGGTATTAGAAGGAACTTTGTCTTGCAAAGCTCTGCAAAACCAGAAATATGGCTCCAGAGGCAATTCAAAACCCAACTATCATTTTTACCAAGCCCCAAACCCCTCCTATTTGTCTCAGTCTTGTATATGATGGGACACTGGAAACAGAATTATCCTGCACTTAAGAAAAAGAGGAAATTTAAAAATAATATTTTTTTTCCATACACCTCTGATAACAGGCATATATTCCCCAAAACTTCTAGGAGAAAATTTGTATACTTTCTCTGTACCTTTGAGATGTAAATCTTCTACCCTGTCTTCTCTAGGACCTAAGAGCTATTCTTTCAAATGCAAACTTTATGGAGAATTTCTCATCAGAAGGAGATAAAAGGAACTATTTGTAAATTAGGCTAATAAAAAAATCTTAAATGTTCTTTCTACAAATATTAAGTAAAAACTTTAGCCATCTGGGCTGGTAAATTTAATTTATTCCTACTACCAAAACTCAGTTTGGGTCAAACTCCTCTCTCTTTTAAACTAGTTAGATTTGCATGACTGAACCTGTCATCGTTAAAATTTGGTAACAATTGCTATAACATCTCTGTTTGTGTTGGTCTGTAGGTTTACATGTGTCTATATATGTATGTTATATATGTGTGATATTTTTCTACCTGCAGACGGTATTGCCTAAATTAATTTGTAAATAAAGACTGGGTATTCTAAAACTCTCAGATATATAGACTATCCCAAATGCTTTTCAAATACATGTGTTCTGTGATAATCTTCAGTAAATAAAACCTAGTTGAAGTGTGTTGGTTTAATTAAAATAAGCAACTCTTCAGAGTTATCAACATTAAATATAATGCAGACATGCAATTTTTATTCTACCTGGGTTTACTAGTCAAATTTATGTTGTCTTTGTTACAAAATTTGTCAGCAAAAACAAAAAAAAAAACCTTGAGATGATTTCTGATGTTTGGCTTTGTCTAATGCCTCATGAAATTTTGTTTGGTAATATAAACAAAATTGTTGTGAACATGTGATTTAGACAGGTGTAAGTGGGATAAGAGTTTTTAGGTAGACTTTTCAGCAATAACTATATTTTATGTTATGTGTAATTAAATAGTTTAATGGATCTTTTTGGTATCTTGAAACCTTAGAGCTTTGCTGAGTTTAAATGATGGAAATTTACTGAATATTGATATTATTTTCAAATAAGATAAAATACTGAAGCATTGATTATTGAAAATAGTTTGGCCTGTTTTGGGCTTTTGCCAACCAAAAATCGTCACTTTCCATTTGCTTTTACAAGGATGAAGTCAGTAGCTACTGTGGTCGCTAACCTTCAAAACACCCTAAAAGGAGTTCAGGGTGGAGGTCAGGAATGAGGCACTCTGCTCTGGGAAAAAACTGGCAGAACAAGTCTTCAGATGGTTAGATATTTTCAGGAGATTTTTATGAGCCCAATTTTTTGCATCTTCTAATATCTAGAAAAGCACTAAAATTATTAACAAAGACATCTGCTCCTGGTGACTTGCAGCAACCTTCTGCCAAAGTGTGTGCTTGACTGCATGTACCCACTTCACTAAAATCACATGTATGCTGACCTCTTTGGAGCAGTTCCTCAGAGCTATCTGAGAGGCTGTCTCCCAGGCTACAGTCCGCATTTTACCCCAAATAAAACTTAACTCACAACTCTCAATGCTGTGTGTTTTTTTTTTTCAGTTAACACTTACTTGTTGCAGAGAACTAAAGATAGTTTGATCTGTTAGTAAACACACCTGTGCCACATTGAAAAATTTTATATGATGAAGCATATGCTTCTAGAAACTATGAAATATTTTCATAAATTTTCCAATCTAAAGAATGCTGGTATAACAGAAAGTTCATAATTGCTTGCTTCTTAGTTTTCACTACAAATTAATGCTTCTAAGGGTTAAGAATTCTAATTAATATGTGTAATCAACATTACTAAAATAAGAGAAATAACTCCATATGCAATGAAAATAAGATGTGTTTTAGACTAAAACAAAATTATCAATATGAGGTATAGGTGCATTTTTTTAAGGGAAATGAAAGTAATTTTGTCACAAAACTTTTTTTTTTTTTTTTCAGAATGGGAAAGAGGACAGAAGAGGACAAAATGGTATAGAACATTCTGAAGAGAGAGAGGAAATCTTACCTCGGGTGGTCAAATTGACTAAAATTAAATGAATATATTGTAAGGGTTTTAAAATAAGCTTTAATATCAATAGTGTCCTTATGTAAAACTGGAATTTAATTTTCTTTCATCAGTTAAAAGAACAAAGTTTTCTTGGACTGTTGGTCTGATACTGATAAGTTGTTAAATGTTTTTCTTTACCTTTTAAGTAATCTGCCTAGAAAGCAAACACTTTGTATTTTATCAACATAGTTTCAATGTGCTTCATGCTATCTTAATCAGGCCTTTGATTATTTAAGAAAACTGAATCTTCTAATATTTATAGAGCCAAGTTTTCCTCACAACTATGTAGGCTTCTGTATTTGCCTTTAAAATTTTTTATTGTCACTTTGGTTAAATAGGTAACTGAGCATTGTTTCATAATGATCAGTGATCTTTACTTAGTCAAGTGTCCAAAACTTTTGATATTTTTGACAAACTTCCCCAAATCAAATTTTAAATAAAGTGTTTTTGATCTGGAAGTAACTTTGGGATTTTTCCAGTGGGTCCCTGGAACATATCAAAAAATTTGTTGTCTCTCCCTATCAAAGGAGAGATATTAAACTAATTAGGCTTATTTGATATGTTAAATTATGTGGGAAGCATTGTCATATACGTGATGCTAAACCTTCTTAGACATATTTGTGTGGATATATGTTTTTAATATATGTTCCATAAATTGTACACAATTCTTAAAATTCTGATACATCCTGGTATAATGTTATCGGTCATAATTCTGCCTATTAAAATGTTGTATGTCACAGAAATAATAATTTTCTTGTTAACTACATTATAATGAACTTTCATTAAATCTTTAACTACAGACATTTTAAAGTCTTTTATCGTTTATAGAGTGTTATTGTTTTACTCTGATTCTTTTGGAAAAGCATTTCTGCAAAAGTTCTTCATCTTCAAGGAGATTCATAGAAAGGACTCTGGCAAGCACAGGTTTCTGATAACTTTTAAGATCACAAAAGTAAACTAGGTAAGAATATATAGAACTAATGGAAAAACAGGATCCAAGCAGAGCAATAATTAATAACTGAGACTGAATGAACTGATAATTTTTATGACTTTGTTTGAAACATTACTGGTTCTTTAATGTTTTGTTTTAAGATTTAAGAAAACCTTTTTTTTCCTTTTATCTTAAGCTAACTATGATTTACAGCAATTTTTAAAATTATATCCTTGTAAGTAGAATTGAAACAATTACTTTTTCTCCCTACCTGATCCCTCCAGAATTCACAAATTGTTAGTGAGTAGTCTTATTTTCATGAAATTTATTTCTTTAAGTTAGTTAGAACCTGTTCTCCTTATAACAGGAAACAATTAGAAATATTAATTTTCAAAGCTTTGACTGGAATGTCAGATTTGAGAATGTGCGTAGAATCAGATACACCCAACAGCTTTAAAGAACTTAGGTTTACTTTATGAAGTCAATAAAGCCTCTTGGAGATACAGCCTTATCTTTTTTATAGAGTTTCTGACAGCCTAACTAGGTGAGTAAAGAAGATCACTTCCTGGCAGGTACAGGTACCTCAGGATATTTGGGGGACCTTGAGAAGAGAGTAATTAACCTAAATAAACAGATATTACAGGCTAAGACAGATGACAGGTCCTTGGCTTGTCTGCTTGGGATTGAGAGGTTTTTTAAAATCCAATCAGATTCCTTATGAAAAGTTCAAGCAAAGCAGATTCAAGAGAACCTTTATAGGTCAGTCATTACTTTTGCTCTACTTATGTAAATAATCAGGCCAAGTTTATTGAAACTAGACTTATTTTGCAAAAAAAAAAAAAAGTAGTCTTAATTTTGCTATCTTTAAAAGAAATAAGCATTAGTTTAGAGAGACCAAATATTTTCCAAGACAACTTGTGGAATTTAGATTCTAGTTCTGTTAATTGTATTTGCCGTTTTGTTATTTACCTGTTAGCTGGACTGGATCCTGAATTCTTCTAATTTCCTCAATTACCTAGCTAAAACTCTCCAAACTAATGTTTCAATTTTCTCCCACCCTTTTGACTTGGAATCACTAACTTATGCTGCCTTTTTCCCTGAAGCCCTGCAAACTAAATGCATGAACAACTGGATATGAACTTCAGAGAAATTTTTAGAACAGCTCCTTTTTTAGATAATCTTTGTAATATTGTGTGTGGGTCACTCAGAAAGTTTACCTGGACACTTAATTACATCATCAGAAACATTCAATGTGCAAAAGATGCTTTGACCCTGACATCTAGAAATCTTCTCAGCTGGCTTCCCTCAGAACTCAAACTGGGTTTATGTCCTGCTTCAATTACTAACCTTTGTTTTTCTCATTTCCATAGAAATGCCTTATTAAATACCTGATTTCTGGAATAATACAGGCCTAGCTTTGGGAGCACGGCTGCATCACTGCCTCCTGAATGAGACACAATTGTTTAACTGAATTGGCCAATTTTCAGAACTAAGACTGGTTCAGTATGAAGGAGCAATCTATCAACTAAACTTCTGGACTTGAAAGTTCTTATTCGAAGTTTCAGAGGCAGGACTAAAGGGGAACAGAATTTTGCTACCCCAAAGTATATCTCATTGGCATAAGGATTATATTGAGCTAGTTATTATTGAGAAACTGCAAACATAAGAGAAGCTCTGAAAACCAAGTTACCACTTTACAAGACCCATTTACGTTTATAAGGGAAATCTCTACTTGTAAAGGAGTCTCCCTCTCTATACCAGACAAAGACAGATGAATCTAGCAACTCTTATCAATGCAGAAGACAACAACTTAAATGTGTATAACAATCTGTCTTTGTTACTTTGCTTTTCTTGGCAACCTTCCTTAAATGGCATCCCCTTACAACATCGTTTGTCTTTAGGTGGAGATGTTATTTAAGGTGATGGCTTGGGCCATTTCAGAGTATTTAGTTTTCTTGGGTATCTCCTATGAATACAGGAGGTATACATGTTATTAAGCTTCTCTTTGTTTAATTACAATTATGATGTTGAAATAACTACTATCATAACAAGAATATATATTGGCATTTCCTCTATTGATTGATTAAAATTCAACAAGCATATGTTTGTCAACTAATTCTTGTCTTTATAATCATATCCTTAAAATATTTTCAGAGAAATAACATTTCCAGAACCAAAGAGAGGCTCTAATGGCATGGACATTAAATTTTTTTTAATATTGCTAATTTCTTTTCTAACTTTGTACACTATATTACTAGCAGCCCATGTTAATTAAATATTACTTATATAAGGGAAAAAAATAGTGATGCCTTGTGATGCTTCAGTTACTGGGTCAAATATATTTTTGTCCCATCCTGACTTCATCGCTTATTAACTCCTCTGCTTCAAGCTAAATATCTCGCTGCCAGACTGTTACCTCATTTATAAAATGGCAGGTAGTAATATACATGACATAGAGCAATTCCATAAAACTATATGATTTGCGATATGATAATCCATCAATAACTGCATGCTTCTTATCACCTACAATTATTCTTTGAATATTTACCAGATTAATATTTAAAGTTTCTTTATTACACATAATAAAGTCTTGTTAAATACTTCTTATTTTTTTTCTCTGTATATCTATTAGATTAGCAATGGTTTTTGCATAGATTTGCACAAATTCCGTATCTGATCAACATTTTTATATTTTGGTGTCATTTTAAACAAAGATGTAACTTTTCTGATTATAAATTTTATTCTGTTGCTTTTAGATTTAGAGGTATTTCCTTTCGGAGACCTAGTGTTCATTTATATTTTTAAAGCTATTTTCTGATTTATTATTTAAAAACCATCTGGAAATAAACAAACAAATAAATAAATAAATAAAAACCATCTGGGATGTATTTCAGCTTATGGAATGAATGTGATTCTAATTTTATCTCTTATTTCTTACTTCCAAAATACATAATAAATTCGATGAAAACAATTATAGATTATCTTTTCCTAATTTTCTCTGATTTTATCATTTAAAATGATAAATACCATTATAAAGGACAACTTTCATATACCTAAGATAATATTTTAAAATATTCTTTGTTGTTTCCTCAGGATTTGTTTATCTATTCATTCTGTTTTCTTCAGACACAGTATAGGAATAATAATAAAATCATAAAGTGAACTTGGAATCTTTTTACCACACTTAAAGTTTTGGAAAAATGTAAACAACTTAGTTGCCTTCTGGAATTAAGACAGTAGAGAAGAATAAATCCCATTCTTCTCCTGAAAATCATCCTTAAATAGGCAGAAAACAGAACATTATTGCAAACTCTATCAACACCTCTTATAATAAATTCAAGCAAGAAATTAAAAGCTGAAATAGATCCGAGAGACAACAGAGATCAGAGAGAGCACTCTATAAAGAAGAAATGAGTCATAAATCATAGGCACTCATGAAATTAGTGTATGCTGGAAAGAGCAAAAAAAAAAAATCCTCATTGAGTAGACTGAATTGGATTTGAAAATAAACTAGTATGATTTATTTGCAAATAGATGAAAATGATCAAAAATGTAAAAATGTGGACTAGGAAGAAATAGAAAATATGAATAGACCAATCACAAGTAACAAAATTGAAACTGTGACTAAAAATCTTCCAACAAATAGAAGTCCAGGACCAGTTGGCTTCACAGGCAAATTCTATTTAGAATTTAGAGAAGAGCTAACACTTACCCTTCTCAAACTCTTCCAAAAAAATTGCAAAGAGAGGAACACTCCCAAGCTCATTCTACATGATGTAGGCCTCCATCATGATACCAAGACCAGACAAAGATATCACAAAAATGAAAATTACAGGCCAATATCACTGATGAACAGAAACACAAAAATCCTCAATAAAATACTAGAAAACTGAATCCAACAACACATTAAAAGGATCATACCCCATGATGAAGAGGGATTTATCCCAGGAATGCAAGGATTCTTTAGGCAAATCAAACATTACGATACATCACATAAACAATTTGAAGAATAAAAAAAACATATGATCATCTCAATAGATGCAGAAAAAGCTTTTGGCAAAATTCAACACCAATTTATGACAAAAACTCTCCAGATAGTGGGCATAGGGGAACCTACCTCAACATAATAAAGGCCATATATGACAAACCCACAGCAAACATCATTCTCAATTGTGAAAGAGTGAAAGTATTTCCTCTAAGATCTGGAACAAGACAAGGATGTCCACTCTCACAACTACTATTCAACATAGTTATGGAAGTCTTAGCCACAGCAATCAGAGAAGAAAAAGAAATAAATGAGTCCAAGTTAGAAAAGAAGAAGTAAAGTTGTCACTATTTGCAGATGACATGATACTATACATAGAAAATCCTAAATATGCGACCAGAAAGCTACTAGAGCTCATCAATGAATTCAGTAAAGTTGCAGGATACAAAATTAATACAGAGAAATCTCTTGCATTCTTATACACTAATAACGAAACATCAAAAAGGAAAATTAAGGAAACAATCTCATTTACCATTGTGAAAAAGAATAAAACACTTAGGAATAAACCTACCTAAGGAGGCAAAATACCTATACAGAGAAAACTATAAGAAACTAATGAAAGAAGTCAAAGATGACACAAACAGTTGGAGAGATACACCATGTCCTTGGATTGAAAGAATAAATATTGTGCAAATGACTATACTATGCAAAGCAATCTACAGATTCAATGCAATCCCTATCAAATTACCAATGTCATTTTTCACAGAATTAGAACCAAAATGTTTACAATTTGTGTGGAAATACAAAAGACCCCAAATAGCTAAAGCAATATTGAGAAAGATAAACAGAGCTGGGGGAATCATGTACCCTGACTTCAGACTATGCTACAAAGCTACAGTAATCAAGCCAGTATGGTACTGGCACAAAAACAGGAATACAGATAAATCAGATAAATGGAACAGGATATAAAGCCCAGAGATAAACCTATGCACGTATGGTCACCTAATCTGTGACAAACGAGGCAAGAATATACAATGGAGAAAAGACAGTCTTTTCAATAAATGGTGCTGGGAAAACTGGACAGCTACATGTAAAAGAATGAAATTAGAACACTACCAAACACCCTACAGAGAAATAAACTCAAAATGGATTAAAGACCTAAATGTAAGGCGAGACACTTCAAAACTCTTAGAGGAAAACACAGGCAGAACATTCTGACATAAATTACAGCAAGATCTTTCTTGACTCACCTCCTAGAATAGTGAAAATAAAAACAAAAATAAACAAAAGAGACCTAATTAAACTTAAAAGATTTTGCACAGCAAAGGAAACCATAAATGAGACAAAAAGGCAACCTTTGGAAGGGGAGAAAATATTTGAAAATGAAGCAACTGACAAAGGATTAATCTCTGAAATGTATAAACAGTTTATGCAGCTCAATATCAAAAAAACAAACAACCTGATCAAAAAATAGCTGAAAACCTAAATAGACATTTCTCTAAAAAAGACATACAGATGGCCAAGAGGCACATTAAAAGATGTTCAACATGACTAATAATTAGAGAAATGTAAATCAAAACTACAATGAGGTATCACCTCACACTGGTCAGAATAGCCATCGCCAAAGAATCTACAAACAGTAAATGATGGGGAGGGTGTGGAGAAAAGGGAACCCTCTTGCACTGTTTGTGGGAATGTAAATTGATACAGCCACTATGGAGAACAGTATGGAGGTTCCTTAGTAAACTAAAAATAGAACTACCATATGTCCCAGCAATCCCAGTAATGGGCATATACCCAGAGAAAACCATAATTCAAATAGATCCATTGACCCCAATGTTCATTGCAGCACTATTTACAGTAGTGAGGATATGGAAGCAATCTAAATGTCCATCAACCAAGGGATGGATAAAGAAGATATGGTACATATACACAATGGAATATTACTCAGCCATAAAAAGAAAGATATAGTGTCATTTGCAGAGATATGGATGGAAGTAGAGACTGTCATACAGAGTGAAGTAAGTCAGAAAGAGAAAAAAAATATCATATATTAACTCATATATGTGGAATCTGAAAACATTGGTATAGACAATCTTATAAATATTTACAAAGCAGAAACAGAGATACAGACATAGAGAACAAATGTATGGATACCAAGGGGGTAAGGGGGGGGTGGGATGAACTGAGAGATTGGTATTGATATATATATACATGGTTGATATTATGTACAAAATACATAACTAATGAGAACCTACTGTATAGCACAGGGAACTCTACTCAATGCTCTGTGGTGACCTAAATGGGAAGGAAATCCAAAAAAGAGGGGATATATGTATACATATGGCTGATTCACTTTGCTGTACAGCAGAAACTAACACAACATTTAAAGCAACTATACTCCAATAAAAATTAACTTAAAAATGTAAAAATGATTGATAACAAGGGTAAACATCTTTCTATACTGTCCCAATGGTAATAGACCTGTTCAAATGTACTAAATCTATAGGGGTCACTTTTGTAATGAAACCATTTATCCAAATAAATCTATATAAAGCATGTCATTATTATTTTTATGCCTAAAATTAATTATTTTTAAATGAAAAATATGCTTATGTTCTATGGTCCAAAATTTTGGAAGAGGATTTTTTGGCACTTCAGAATATATTTTCTTCTTTGTTATTTTTACAAAGGCTATTTATGTAACACATTTATAAAACAATCCCATTTTCTTATAAAATGTCCACTATATGCAATAAAAAAATACTAAACTGCATTTTCTCTACCCATCCCACTCTCAATTCTTGTCTATCATTGTATTTTGTATATTGGAATCAGAACCAAAGAAGAAATTCAGTAAAATAACAAAGAAATATATGTAATATTTTTACACCAGATAAATTTAATAGCATAATATGCTCTGGAGTATCATGTACCAGATTTGATAGATATTTTTGGCTGTATTTGCTTTTATTGCTTTGTGTTAACCATATGTTACAAAAAGAGCTAAGTCCACTGCCATGCCCACAAAAGGGCTTCTCATCTCTCTCTGTGTCTACTCTCTGAAGGTAATACCTACACTTACTGAATAGGTTTTACAATTGCCTATATGTTCATACATCTGTAAATCACACTGTTGTGTGTCTTCCTTTTTAATGTAATCATACTGTATCTATTCTTTCTCAATTAAATATTACATTTCTGTAATGTTATTTTTTTGTCTTTATTGATACCTGTAGACTTAAATACATTTAACTGATGCAAAGTATTTTACTCTATGAATGAAACACGGTGTTTTGCCCATTTACTTAAACATAAACAGAAAATCTAATTGTTGAGCTAAAAAGGAAATGCATGGCTATTTTTAAGTACTGAAATCAAAGAGGGAACTGAAATCTAAAGCACTGTGTTCATAGCTAATGCTTCATGAGACCAAATTTATAGGACAATTATATAGAGCCCTTACTAAGTAGTGGCTGTTCTTTTAATGTCTCAGGGGAAGGCTGACATTGCTTTGGGCCTACAGGAGGCAGAGACAAAATGTTGGGATTGCTCCCCTCAGTGGGAGGGGAATAGAGGAACAGAAAGACATGCCCAGAAACTCAGACAAGCAAAGTAGCTTGGCCTTTGTTCCTACCTACCATTAGTAATCAAAATGCAAAGACCATCACACATTTCTAAGAAATTTGAAAATATGCTACGTCTGGGATACAGACGTCTGGGATACATGTTTACAAATGTAAACATGAAATGAAAATATGCTACGTCTGGGATACATGTTTACAAATGTAAACATGGGTTCTTTACTTGTGGAATTCCTAGAGAACTTGCAGAAGCAACAGTGGAAACACTCAGAAGAGTGTTTGTGGAATGTGGTACACACAACTCAATCATAGGATTGGGTAGAAGTGGGGGTTCCCAGGGATTGGTTACAGGAGAACAGTACTCAACAAGGATAAACTCATAGTAAAAACTTATGCACATTCAAACAATGCACAAATGAACTGTCATGAAGGAGATCCAATAGACATACATGATAGAATTAAGATCAACAAAAACTTGAGAAATATAGCACAGTCTGAAAGTACATTTTAAATAATTCAAGGGATAAAAAGTGAATTAAATAAACTGAATAAAATGGAATCCTGAAAAATAGTAGTCATAAATACATAATAAAAGAGAATTTAGAGCAAAAAGAAATATAGTCTTGGAAATGAAAACTCCCTGGGGGTTAATAATAGGAAACTAAAAGATCTATTTTAGGAAATAAATCAGAGTAATCTTACACATAGAGATAACATGTAAAATTTAAAATAAATTTTAAAAAGGAAAAAAAGTCCAAGAAATATGGAAGGTGGAATAGGAATATTAAAATTCCACGTGATATTGACTTAATTAAGGAATGGAAAATCACTGGAGAGAGATAACAGTAAGACATAGAAAGTTTAAAAACTTTCCAGAATTTAAGAAAGATGTGATGCATCAGGTTAAAAATAACATAGTCAAATTTGAGTAGTATCAATAATAATGAAAATAAATTTATACTGACAAATCATACTAAAAATGTAGAATAAAAATGAAAATAAAGGGGTATGGGGTGAGGTTCATAAAAAGTAAACATAGAGAAAAGAAATTACCTAGCTAAGCCAAGTCAGAGACAACCAAAAAGATCATGCTTTATGGCAGATTCTTCATCTGCATGTACAGAGACAATATAATGTGATAATATTGCCAAACTGCTGAACTAAAGTAATTGTAAGCCTAGAATTTTTAACTCAGTTAATCAATATAAGTTAAGAACAAAATATATCCATTATTATATATAACCTAAAGCTGTGTATGTGTTCTTTTTTTAATCAGAAAACTAGCAAAGAGATTGCTATTCATCTTATCTAGTTGATGTAATACGTTGAACTTTCCATTTCACTGCAGTCAGAAGATATAGGCTCTACAAATTCTGCTGTATAATATGATCAATACTTATTTGGAGTTTATGAGAGATTTTAATTTTCGATGAGCTGTGGAAAACAAATATAGTATATTTGTTAAGGAGTCCAAGCTCGCACCACTCACTGCAGGCCAGGCCAATAGAGAGATGAGGTGTTGGGGCAAGGAATAGTGTCTTTATTCAAAAAGCCAGCAGATCAAGATGATGGATGAGTTTCCCAGTGAACCATCTTACCTGAGTTAGAATTCAGTCTTCTTTTATACTAAAAATGAAAGGGCTGTGTCTGGGTGTTGCAAATTTCTTCTTGCTGGCCAGACCCCCAGAGGGGATGTGATAACCCTTTGTTCTTTCAGCTGTCTACATAGGTCTGGTCATTGTTCCTATAAACATCCAACAAGACAATTGCTATTTTCTGTTCTGCAAATTTTTATCTCTATATGAACAGAAACGTGTTATACTACTGAAGGTCAAGCCTAGGAGGCAGAGCCTCCTAGAGCTATTATGAGTCTCAGCCTATGGCAACATTCTTTTAAAAAAGTGCAGAATCAGCATAACTAAGCACAGGCAATAGAGCACAAAGCTTGGAGCTAAAGGATTAGATTCAATATAGAGTCAGGTTTGTTATATTCTGTTACATATTTAATATATTTTATACACTTAGAAACACACACATATACATGCATATGTATTATCAATGCAACAGAACATTATTATGGAGATTAATTGCATTCTTATTTTATTTGGGCCACTTTATCCATGAAATTTAAGAGCAATGCATTACCTGTATAAATACATTTATTTTTCTGCTTTAATTTTTCTGCATGTAGGATTCAGTGTTGCTCAGACATGAATATTCACAAACATTAAATTTTGCTGTTAATTATATCATTATTTTCAATTTAATCTTATATCTATTAATTAGGAAATCCACATCATTTTTTACAAATGTTAAATGGTTGTAGAAGTTTTGTAATTATAAATTGTTTTCACTCAGTCTCAATTTCTTTTAGAAGAAACAATTTTCAAACTTTTAACGTAACTTTTTCTTGGTAATTAGCTCATATATCAAAACAGCTTGTTTATACTATTATTTCTTGATATTTTCCCCCTTTTTAGACATTATCCTTTGAATTTTTTTATGGCAGCTAGATATTCATCTTTCTGATACCACCCCTCCAAGCCATACATGCAATTTCTCTTTTAATGTATTTTTTCACAAATATGTTAACTAAATATTTAATGTTTATACAATAATTACTATGTAAATAATATCACAGATGCATAAACTGTTTACATTTTCTTTTTAGTATTTTCCATTTATATTTCTCTGGAATTCAATAGTTGCCTTATTTTTTATCTGATTACTTTTACTATTACTAAGACAGTCCTACACTTTCCAACAAAACTGTAGATATGTAGGTGTCAGTTTTTTCTTTGTTTTATTTTGAGTGAGGTATTGTAACTCTGATTGAAACCTCTGAGGATATGGATAGGTTTGTCTGGTAAGGTGATTTCCTGAAATAAGACAGATTTGGCTCTTTCACTGGGGAAGATTTCAAATCTCAGAATATGGAGTTATTGAGTGAGAATGGAAAAGGAGTAATTGTTTGACTACATGGTACAGAGAAGTGATGAGGAAATCAGGGAAATTTTTTTCTTTTTCTATTGTAATAGCTGCTTTTATATAGCATGTTTCATAATTTTCTTCAGTAACTACCAATATTTCTACATTGTATTGCCATCACTTTTGCCCAAATATCTATTACTTAATTGCACATGATTTTAATCTTCCAGCCTTTTACCTTTTTTGTTTGTACTGCACCTAAATGATAGTCTCTAGAACTTATATAGTCTATACATAAATCATGTTCTCTAATAAGTATTTTGATTTTGCTGTTAGAGTTTTTTTGAAAATTTTTTTCATTCCATTTATTTCCTCTTACATCAGATATTATTTTCTTTTCATTCTTTTCTCTCATTATAGCACTTTCTTACGTAATGTAGTTCATGTATTATTGATATATATACCATTTAATCAAACTAGAATGTATATATATATATATATATATATATATAATGTTTAATTCTTAAGAAATTGCCAAACTGTTTTCAAGTGGCTATGTCAGCCCAACTTGCAGTGACAAAGTTCCAGTTGCTCTGCAACCTCATTAATACTTCATTCTGTCACACTTAATTTAAGACATTCTAATGTGTGTGTAGTGATAACTCATGGGTGTGTTAATTTAGAATTTTCAAATAATTCATGATGTTTATTTGTCAAGTGTTTATTTGTCATCTCTATATAGTCTTTAATAAAGTACATATTCAAGTAATTGTGCCATTTTAAAAGTGAGTTGTTTATGGGATTACCTGGTGGCACAGTGCTTAAAAATCTGCCTGCCAATGCAGGGGACACAGGTTTGATGCCTGGCCCAGGAAGATCCCACATGCCATGGAGCAACTAAGCCCATGTGCCACAACTACTAAGCCCGTGTGCCACAACTACTGAAACCTGTGCACCTAGAGCCCATGCTACACAACAAGAGAAGCCATGACGATGAAAAGCCTTCACACCACAAAGAAGAGTAGCCCCTGCTCACCTCAACTAGAGAAAGCCTGCACACAGCAACAAAGACCCAACACAGCCAAAAATAAAAATAAATAAATTTATAAAAATAAATAAATAAATGAATAAAAGTGATTTGTTTGCTTTCTTATTACTAAGCTTTTAGAGTTATTAATACATTCTGGATGAAAGTCCTTTTTCAGATATATGATTTTTAAATATTTTATTCCACTCTGTGGCTTGTCTCTTTGTTCTCCTCATATCATCTTTTGAAGAAGAGTTTTACATTTTGATGACGTCCAGCTTTTTAAAAAATGTTGTGGACAGGCTTTTGGTATCATATTTTAAAATATTTGCTTAACTCAGGATCAAAAATTTTATTCTTTCTTCCAGAATTCTAATAGTTTTAGGTTTTATGTTTAGGTATATGATTTATCTTTATTTAAGTTTTGTATGTGGTGAAAGGTATAGATCTAAATTCATATTTCTGCATATGAATATCTAATTGGTCTAGCACCACTTGTTACAAAAACAATCCTCTCCATAAATTGCCTTGGTAACTTAGTTAAAAATCAATTGACTGTATCTGTGTGGGTCTTTTACCAGACTTTCTATCCTATTCCATTGAAATATTTATCTAGATTTATGCTTATATTATAGTCTTAATCTCTGCAACTTTAAAATGGAATTTTAAAATAAAGTTCCCTTTCCTTTTATGTGGTATATTTTAAATATGCTCTTCATTTAATCAAACTAGAATGTATGTATTGTCCTTTATTAGATATTACTTCCATACAAATGCATCAACCTACTATAATTTTGACTCATTTCTATGTAAAATCTATTAGAAAATTTTACATTATTTGCTAAATTTGATTATAGTTAATTACCCTACATAATTCTAAATATACTTGTTTTATATATTTAATATTTCTTGAATAACAATAAGTTTTTCTTATAATATCCATTGACCTTGGCTATATTTATCAGTTTGACAGGTTTTGTTTCAGTTTTTATCACTGATCATTATTACATCCTTATTCATGTTTCACTAAGCTTTTTTCTTATTATTTTTATAATTTCTTGAGTTAAGTGTATAGATAATGTATTATACATGTTTTTCTTATTACAAAATAATTTTAAAGCTATGCATTTTACTCTAAGCAGCATATGAGCATTATCACCAACATTCTGAAATTAGGCCCAAATAATGACATGGTTTATCCTCTAATTATGAAGAAGCTGGGCCAATGTTTATTTTGTTTCTATTTTGTCTTTTTTTTTTTTTTTTTACATCTTTATTGGAGTATAATTGCTCTGCAGTGGTGTGTTAGTTTCTGTTTTATAACAAAGTGAATCAGCTATACTATTTTGCCTTAATTTCCATGTCACATATAAGATGTGGCTTTGCCAGGCTTTTTGGTGATGCTTCTCTAGTTCCCACCAGTGAGAAACTCAACATATTAGGAAAATGCCGAATTATGGGAAACACTCTCATCATTAAGAGTTTGACCTAATTTGGCTTAGTTTATCTTTGGATCTCTCAGCCTAGTTGTCTCTTGATAATGGATACTTTCAATAATTTTTCTTTTCTGTTTCATGATCCATTTAGGTCCCAGCCTTTTCCCCTAGAAGTTGAGGAAGTGAAGTTCATGTTGAAATAAGATATACTCATCTTCTTTTCATTTCTTTAGAACTCAGTGGTGTTTTGTCTGAAGGGGTTTTTGAGAAAAACCCACAATGCCTTTTCACATACTTTGCAAAGTTTAATTCTTTGTATGTGGCATATGGGTGTCACTCTCCTTTACATTACACACAGACTTTTCCCTTGTTTTTATATTATTTGATCTTTTCAGTAGTATCTTTTGAAGAGCTAAATATGAAAATGTTTTTGCAATTGTCAACCCTTCATAATTTTCAACTGCTGTAACTATCCTTGGTTTATAATAAACATAAATAAACATCAGGTAAGTCTAGCTTTCCTTACCATTAAATTCTTAGATATAATTCTTTAATATACTTAGCCACTTATTTTTTGTGTGTGAAATAATTTTTTATAAGATTATAAGAAAAATTCTTTAAGAATTTTAGATTAATTAGAGAATAGACAACACTGCAACATTTAGGCATTTTCTCAAGAAATCTGCTATATCATCCCATTTGTTCACATTTTTTTCCTCTCTCAGATTTTGTAACTTATGTAATATAGGTCATTCATTCTTCATGTTATCATTATTCCTAGACACTTAATGTATATTGCTTGTATCATAAATGGTATTTCCATTTATATTATATATTTTAACCAATTATTCATGATTTTTTAATGTGTAACTCTTTAGGAAACCTAAAGCTTCAGACAAAAATAAAACTAAATGTTTTCAAAAATCAAAGAAGACTTTCATTGTTCCCCTATTGTTTCCTTAGCATGATATTATTGGCATTGAAAAATTTTCCTGTTATTCAAACTATACATTTATTCTCAAAACTTCTTACAACTGTCATTGTTCAAATATGCTTTATATCAATATAACATAAATGTCATTGTAAAAGGTATGATATACACAGTGAAATATTAATTCCTCATACTTTAAAGTTCATAAAATGAAAACAAACCTCCCATCTTTTATTTATACTTTAGAGTCAGCATACAAATGTCTCTTTAAGAAGACATCTTATCTTAAGAAGATCGTAAGTTGCATTGAGCATGTATGAAAATATATATTTTGGCATAAGGTAAAATACCGAGCTTTCTACATAGTGTCAGTGATCAAATAGGACACAGCTGAATACAAAGACATAGAAAGATGAATTCTAATTACTACTATATAAATATTAATTCTAATAAGAAGAATAGGATTTTCATAAAATTTTGATGAAAATAATGAAAAAAAGACAATTGGTTGCCACAAAAAGAAATCTTCACACAGAAAACATCTAAGTTTTTACGGTTTGCAAATAACTTGGTAAATAAATTGCTGTATATGTAAATTAGTTATTGAACTAAATGGCATGACTTGAAAACACTGAAGTTCTCCTTGAAGAAGTATGACAGAAATAGTGACATGAAAAATAATTTATAAAGTAGAATAAGAAACAATGAAGTAATGACAAATATTTTTACTTAAATTAGGGAAAGAGAATGAAGCATTCCAGGTAAAGGGAGATGAAAATTAAAATGAGACTTGAAGACTAGTTACATGACAGAAATAGAGATGGAAAACTATTCATAGTAATTGGAATAAGGTAAAGATATAATTGTGAAAGTTTATAAAGTAAACATATATGGTTTCAGAAGAGAAAAAGAGGATGGCAAAAAACAAAAACAAAACAACAACAAAGCTTTTAAGGTAGAGATATGTTTTTGAGAACCTTATATGTGAAGTGATGGTTGTTTGATTTTATTTTGAAAGCCAGTGGTTCTTACCATTTCTTTAGCCATAGATATTGTTTGAGGATCTGATCAAAGTTATTGATTCTTTGACTGTATGTTACAGATGACTTATGCTGACTTGTAGTTGTTAATTCTTACATTTTTAGGAATTTTCTGAACCAACTGGTGTTAGCTACTTGAAATAGGTAGCAGTGAGAGTGAGTATTAATGCTTTGGAAATAGGCAAAAATAAAATTTGGGTTTTTTTTGCTATTTTCTCCCTCTCTCCAACTCCCTTTTCCCCCTACTCCTCTTCCTCCATACTCTTTCTCTCTCTGTCTTTCTCTCTCTGTACTTCTTCCCCTCTCAATCTTTTAAATTTTATTTATTCTTATTTTTGGAAAGTCAGTTGTTAGTCATTTATCTGCACACTACTGATTTTTTTCATTATCAAATTTATTTATTCTTATACAGTTGAAATTTTGAAGCAAAGTTATAAGTTTTTCATAAAACCTCTGAACTACTACATGGATTTATTCCATTTTATTTATTTAATTGAGTGTAAGATTAGGAATCATTTTATGGTTATTTAGGAGACATTGGATTATTAACTTTAAAAGCAGGGCTAGGGCTTCCCTAGTGGTGCAGTGGTTAAGAATCTGCCTGCCAATGCAGGCGACGTGGGTTCGATCCCTGGTCCGGGAAGATCCCACATGTCGTAGAGCAACTAAGCCCGTGCGCCACAACTACTGAACCTGAGCACTACAACTACTGAAGCCCATGCACCCAGAGCCTGTGGTTAGCAACAAGAGAAGCCACTGTAATGAGAAGCCTGCACACCACAACCAAGAGTAGCCCCCACTCGCCACAACTAGAGAAAGCCTGCACGCAGCAACGAAAACCCAGTGCAGCCAAAAATAAAATAAAAGTAAAGCAGGGTTATATTACTAAAATTTAGTATATTTAAAATAATCCAGCAATGCAAGCCTAAATTTCATGGAGGATGGAGAGAATTCCCAATTTGTAGTTGAGAAAAGTAAGGTTTACCTGAGTTCACTTAATTATGAATAACAGGAGGCAGAATTTAAACACAGGGGTTCAGCACTGAAGTTCAGGATTTTACAAGTCAGCTGGCAGACTTAAGTTTCTGAACCAGCCTTTGTTCCCAAAAGCCTTGAAGATGATGACCTATTCTCCTCCCCATCTCATGTGACTTCCACTTGCTCTTTTGTCAAATGGTATCAATTCAATAAATTAAAGAAAACAGATGGAGAGGCACATCAAGTCGGCATTACACAGTCCACTAAAGTAATTAAGCAATTACTTTCAGGAACACATTCCTCCCTCAAATATTATAATGTGTTGCATTATCAACATTTTTCTTACAGAGGATTAAGAGCATTAAGAAAATTAAGCATCATTAAGAGGCTTGCCATAAAATTACATAGTAAATTATTAAAACTAAACCCATTTTTGATTCATCAATGTGTTTTTGTTCTTTTATTTGGTAAGGATCAATTTAGTGAAGGGAAAAATAGAGAGAGGGAAGATGGAAAACCAAAGAGACTGGCATAGGCTTATCATGCCAGAGGAGATTAGTGGCAAGCTTCCAACTATGTGCTATAAAAACCTTACTTAGAGGCCTTTTCTCAATAAATTATCTAGCAACATAGATTGGAAAGGGAAAGAGAAAGTAGAGAGAAACTCATCTGTGAAACCTGTGCTGATGTATAAATTCCTTTTTAGTATTCTCCAAAGTGAGCCAGCAGCTACCTAGCATCTGAAGGCAATCTTATCTCACATACACACACACACACACACACACACACACACACACACACACACACAGTGTCATGTCTTTGCATTGTATGAGAAAAGACTGAGGAAAAATGAAGGTGAGTCATTCACAGATATGGCAGTGCAGCTGGGCACAGAGAGCTGTCACTTGCTTCTGTCAGGCCTGAGGGACTTTAATCCCTAGGTATCAGATCCTGCCCAGATGTAAAGCTGACCCTCACTTCCGCTTTCCTTAACACCAGTGGAACTGATTTCAAAGCACTGCAGAAGGCGATTAATCAACTTACATATGTTTGTAAAGTGAAACTGATAAATTTGCAGGTTAGCATGACTATGACCACTTCTAACACATTAGCAATTTCTATTAGCCTAAATTTTATCACATGGCTTTTACCATTTGCTCCAAAATGGGAAACATAGGGTAACTGATTAGAAAACAAACAAACAAACAAAAAACTGTCAGATGGTCCTGGAACCTCACATGATATTAGGAAAGTGTGCTGTCTTGTCATAAGAAAACATTTTTGTGAAGAATAGATTCTCTGTGTCATCAGGTAATATTATTGTGAATATTAGTAATATAAGATGGAGTTTAGGAGAACTGACACAGCTATTAAACATCAGATTTTTAGACAGAAGCCACATATGTTATTGAAGATCTGGATGAACTCACTCACTCATATTCTCTGCTTATTTTTACCAGGTAGAATACTAAGGACATATTATTTTTTGGAAATTTTTGGAGAGTAGAAGGTAAAGAAAGAAAGAACATCAATGTTCAGAGACTGAGTGTGTTGTATAATAAGTTGTGATGGAAAATATGGAGAGACTGATTAGTTTTTAAGCATTATTTCTTAAACCATGTGTTTTAATAAAGGTATCACTTGGCAGAGTAATTCTATGCAGGAAGCTTTATACAAGTGGAATTTTCTAAATGGTTACAGTCAAAACTTAAAGGCAGTGCCTCAACCAATGACCATACATGTGCCATGGATTGGTAGCACCAATATTGTAAAGATGTACAGAAAAATGCATTTTTTGTCTCACGTTCTTCAAGGAATTCAGTAAGATTGGAGTGGGATCCAGAAAAGAAGTAAATGTAATCATTTCCTAACTGAGAACTATGCAATTTGGGAAACCACTGTCCCTGGCCTTTTTATACTAGAGCAATGGCCCTGCTTGAAGAGGGAGAAAAGTGCAAAGATGGCAGAGTGTTCACAGGAAGCATAAAAGGTGCCATTTCCATTATCTGAAAGAAAAAAAAGGGACCATGTGCTATAATTTTTGTAGCTTTGAAATTTAGACCTGAAAAATACAAAGACCATTAGTATCACTCTATTTGATTGAATCATCATTTTGAATAACCATCTGAAACTTCTCCCAATCTCCTTATATTTCTGACATTCACAGTTATATTGTTGGTAATATATAGGTTCTCTTTCTCACAAAAATGCTTTCTTGTGATAAAACTAGCATATATATTCTTCCTTGGAGTGAATGTGAAGGGGTTTGGGGTATGGTGGGCAAGGGGGTTGAGGTCTGAATTCTTCCACTGAATTCAACTTGGGACGCTGAATTTTACATAGAGTAATCAGACACAGTCTCCACTTTGTGAAAATCTGAAATCAAGTTGCCTTTTTATAAGATTTAAGTGTCACATTTACTTAACTAAACATTGTTAAGGTAGTGACAGTCTGAATCAAGTTGGTGAGAGCAGAATTGTTGCAATAAATTGGATCAGTGAAGATCTGAGTCAAAGGCCACCTAACACTTCCTGTTGTTTTTAGCACATTTTAAGCCTGATCACCAAGAATATTGTTTCAAGTCCTTCGTTCATTTAGACATGCTACAATATATGTATATCTAGGACTTGAAAGAAAAAAATCAGTCAATATGTAAACATCAGCATCCCAAAACCTAAAAAGAAATTATTGAAAATTAATTGCAAAAAAATCTTGAATTGATGTGAAATGCCACTATTTTTGTCTAAATTATTAATAAAGAATTTCCACAAATTTATTTCGTGAAAAAATTATTATACATATTGTTTATTCATTTAAGAACACCCTGACCTATCCAATAAATTAGATAAGGCTTTTAGATTGCTTACTGAAATAGAACAGAGAACTTCAGGGTCTTTCAGGTTAGATTAAAAGGGTCCAAGACAGGTAACTCAACCAGGAAACAAAACAGCTGCTATGAATTTTGAAAGGAAAAACAAGAATTGAATTGAATCCAAATAAAGCAATTGTTTTAGGATGCTGAAAATGTTAATTGGAAGATGCTAAGTAAAAATGATCACTCTCTGAAATCTAAAAATTTAAGTTTGATTCCACTTTCTTTGTAATTGATTAAGCCCCACAATCTCACTCGAGAAGAGGAAAATATATTTACTGTTTTGCTCATACAGAGTCCTGGGATAACATAGGTGAACAGTACCTCTTGGATGTTATATATAATTGTGGGGTGCAGCTTGAAATTCTGAAGTCCAACGTGGGGGGCAAAGTGAGAAATTAAATCCAGACCATCAAGCAAGAGAGGATAAGCTTGCTGCAGTAAAACACCACCCCATTATCTAAAGAGCTTGAAACAAAAAATGAATTTATTCTTCACTCACATCGTATGCCCAAACTCAACTCAACATCATCATTCAAAAATCAGGCAGATACAGAGAACATTATTGAAGACATGGCCATTCTCCATGCCAGAGGAAAAGAACTTTGAAGGAGTTTGCACTAGTAGTAGCGTACTGTAGTCCAGAAGTATAACATGCCATGTCTGCTCACAGCTCAGTGTCCAAAATGAGGTACGTGGTCCAGCTGACTGACTACAAAGACAAAAGAGAAGGGAATCTCACCATATATCTGGGAGGTGGAGAGGGAAACTATTTGGCAATTAGTAGTGACAGCTGCCATATCAAGATGTTTAAGTATTTATCTGAGTTTGGGATATAAGGCAAAGGATTCAGAAGTAAAAATGTTTTGATTATTGAAAGAATAGCATAACTCCTCAGGACTCTTAGTGATGAAGAGGTAAAAAAAACTACTTAAAATTATTATGAAGATATAGCCACTGAACTTATGACAGGGGCTCTCTGTTTTCTTATCCTAGGATAAGTAGCCTTTCTGATATGGACAAACAAAATCTGGGAGGTGGGGCTGTTCTCTGTGAAGCATATGAGGAATTTGAAGGACACTGGAGAGCCCTCACAGTTCTGACAAGATTCTTCTTTCAAGTTTACCCTGTTTATTTTCTGGTTAGTTTCTGAAATACTCTGAAAACATTTTGGAAGTGTCCCCCATGTATAATCTGGATTCCTGGCCTCTCTCTCTTTATATATACATGTATTATATCTTTTCTAACATAATGGGAAGGAGACTACTTCTAACTTAGTATCAGGAAAATAATAAATGTGGGAGGCTCTATCTGGGCAACAGCAAGGGAATACTAGTATGGTAAAGGGATGTTTGCATGCTAATGTACATCAGGAAAACACCTGAATAAATAATGCTCTCATAATGCTGGGTACATGGTGGAAAGAAAGTGAACTGATAAATACAGAATCTGTGGAAGGTATTCTTTGCCTTCCCATAATTAATCATAATAACCCCTAACATTTTTTAAGTTGCTTATCAATGGCAGGATCCGTGGAAAGTGAGGTACATGTATTTTCTAATGTAAATTCCTCAATATCTTATGAGGTCAGGAGGAGAACAGGGCAAGGCAATGTTAAACAATTTTCCACAGAGCACATAGCTAGTGGAAAACCCAGAACATTAACCCAGATGGGCTGAGTTCAGAGTCATCTTAAGCGAACACCTCAGTGTGGGTGGGAGGTAAAAATAAATAGCATCAAACTTAAATTCATGATTTGATGAGAAGAATCACATAAAGGTAGACATATGGAGTGTGTAAAAAACAAGTGAGAGAATTCAACTTTAGCAGCTTGGGAGGAGTTAGGAGACGGTAAATAATGAAAACTAATGTTGTGGTGATAGTGCTTTTTTCCTCTCTCTTATCTCCAGAAGAGTTTAACAATGTTTCAGGATGTGGGACCAGACAACTTCCTGTATTGTTTAATGTCTGTGGACTAGGGAGTCACCAACACCGAAACAACATCCTGTTAAACTTGGTATGCTACATTAAAGTGCAAAATCAAGTTTTCCTTCTAATTAAATTTTAATGCTTAAAGCTATTTTATTGAGAGCTTGATATAACTGTTTGCTCATCATCCTCCTTAAGCAAAGACTATTTTAAAAAATAAAACAACAAAAGTAGAATAGAAGCTAACCTAGAGATAATCTAAAGCACTGTAATAAAACTACAAGTCACCTATGACAATAAGGAAATAGGAACAGACCATCCATGGATACAAGAATCAAGCAGCTCAGGGCTGCTTGGCTGAGGAGAGTAGAGGCAGAAATTGACTCAGCAATTGAGTTCAAAGATTGCAGTCAGCCTTGCACACACTTAAATAGACATTTAAGAGGTGGGTAGATTTCAAAGTTTTATTGTATTAATTTATATTAATATAGATGAAAGAGAAAATATAAGGAAAGTTTTCTATTAGGAAAATAATCACAGTAAAATAATGATTAAAATATAAATGCATATGCAAAATAAATCAATCTTGAAAAATTATATCTAAGGTATGGAATTTGGATTAAAAATATTTAGAGGATATATGCTGAGTGGGGCAGGAAATTGCTACAAACAAGTAAATAAATAAAGGTTGATCTCAGAAGCATTAGAGTAAACATTGAAACATATATATGGAACCTAAGAAAAAAAAAAAAAAGGTCATGAAGAACCTAGGGGTAAGATGGGAATAACGACACAAACCTACTAGAGAATGGACTTGAGGATATGGGGAGGGGGAAGGGTAAGCTGTGACAAAATGAGAGAGTGGCATGGACATATATACACTACTAAACGTAAAATAGATAGCTAGTGGGAAGTAGCCTCATGGCACAGGGAGATCAGCCTGTTGCTTTGTGACCACCTAGAGGGGTGGAATAGGGAGGGTGGGAGGGAGATACAAGAGGGAGGAGCTATGGGAACATATGTATATGTATAACTGATTCACTTTGTTATAAAGCAGAAACTAACACACCATTGTAAAGCAATTATACTCCAATAAAGATGTTAAAAAAAAAAAAAAAAAAGGTAAGCTGGGAATTTTGGTGTAAGGTTTAGACAAGAAAAGAGAGGCCTCTCCAATTGGAATAGTTACTCAAAGGTTAGAAGTGTAAGTAAACAGAGCCTATAAAGGGAGCACGTATTTTGGGCTTTGGCCCCATGACATTCCAAAAGTGAAATCAATGGCTTGCAGTAAGATCATGGGTTATTTATTCATATTTTCAGGAGATGATACTCAATTTTCAGAATCAAGATTTCCAAGCAGCCAAATACCACTTATATTAGACTGGCTTAAAGATCAGGACCCACGTCATTGTGCAACAGTTATTCTTAAGTAAGTAAGCATATTAAAATATTTAATTTAGTGTATTGAAGGAAACTTCAAAAAGGTTCTTCACTTGATAAACAGAATAAAATATGCCCCTACCTAGACAATATACAGATAATGTTAATATCATTTAAATATCCCCATTATTTTGTCCCAACAAATATTCTCCAGCTTCCTCTCCCATTGTTACCATAATAATACAGTTGCCAATCCAATATTAGTTGCCTCAGAGGGGTTTGGGGGAAATGACTGGAAATGGATGTTAGGGAAATTTCTAGAGTGATGGAAATATTATATATTCATAGAGTTCTGGGTTGCTTGAATATACATATACATGCTAAAACTCATCAAAATATAAACTTGGAATCTGTACTTTTACATATAAATTATGCATACGATGTTACGTATAGTTCAATATAATGAAACAGAATGAAGGAAGAGGAGATGGGAGAAAAGGAATCGATAAAATGTGTATATAGATAATTATTTTCAACTCATTAGCTGCAGAAGCAAGCAATGAAATAGCTCACTAACTATTGGAAGAGTGTTATCAAGGTCCATTCTTACTGAATTTTTATAAGATGGAATACATATATACACATTTATAAACATATAAAAGCACATATATGATATCCTTGTTAGCTCTGAGATGATCCATTGTCGATGGAAAAATGATGATGCTGTAGCAATGTCGTAAGTAGAAAAGAAAATGATAGGATCTAAAACACCTTTGGTGGAATTGACTTTAATAAGGACTGCAAAGTTCACCTAAATGAACTGAAATGTGGAGTGGGTGCAGAAAGTGGTAGGTATGTATATCTGCTAGCTGGAGTCTATGGAATTTCTCTTCTGATTGCCTCAAATTTTTCACAAAATTAGAAAGAGGGGCCTTTATCTGGAATGTGGAAGGAGGAGGAAGCGTTTTGTACTTGAAAGAAGAGGAAAAAGAAAGAAGTAGTCAGACAGGAGAGTAGGGAAATAAAGATCAATATCTGGCAACATCAAGACTCCAGTTGAGGTTTGTAATTATGGATCCAAAACAAGCATGTAGAGGCAGAAGAACTGGACTTTCCAGCAAATGTATTTTAAATCCAAGAAAATGGCTACTGCACGATTTTGCTTGGTCCTTAAAAGCAGAGTGAGTACTCAGCCAGCATATGAGAAGAGAGGTCCAGAAAACACATTTGGAGTTTACGATTAAAAATTTTAACCCCTGGCCCTTTCTTCTCACCTCAACACTAATCTTGTCATAAATCTTATTGATACTTCTGATACCTTGGCATCTTCTCCTTTCTTCAAATATCTTTTCCACCTCCCTCCATCAGCCACTATTTTGATAGTCATACCCTAAAATTTGGCCACTGCCAGTAACTGCAATCATATAAGAATCTAGGCTGTAATTGTTTTGCATTCTGACCTTTATCTCTTAAAAATTACATCCTTTGACAGAACTACAGTTCTGTCAAGGAAATTGTATTGATCCTACCATCTTTGCCATATCCCTCATTCCCACTGACACCTTTATTTTTCTTCCCATGGCCTATCACTACATTCAATCCTCCGCCTACATGCTTATTTCCTTACCTTTCTCTCAACTTGTGGGAAAAATCAACTTTAGTTCATATTGACTCTGCCTGCTCTCCTTCTCACCCATGCATCTAGATGTGGCTATTGAAAACCACACAGCTATGCCATAGTCTCAAGTAAGTGAAAGAAAAATAAAGTTAAGGGAGTTGCTCATCATTTCTAACACTTTCCCTAGTCTGTTTACTCTTCCATTCCATGCCCATTTCCCAACCATTTTGTTACCATACATTGATACACCTCAAATACATTACAAGTTTGCAAAATATATGTTCCAGTACTCACAGAGCAGTTAGGAGATGTCTGGAGTGACTTATAGACCCTAGTTACCCTGCAATTACTCCCAGTTACCTCCAGCTGTGAGCACTCTTACATGTCTTCCAGTGTTTTGCACAAATATAATTTTCCAAGTGTACCATGATGTGAAAATATTTTGAGGTACTGTAAAAAGTGACTATTTCACAACTTTCTTCTTAAATGTTAAAAGCTTCTCTCCCTTCCTCACTCTATGCTGATTGCCTGACTTCTGACATCCCTGGAAAATAAACACTATAGCAGATTTTGTTAACATCATCCCCACCAGATTGACAACCTGAAATCTCACCTCTGTATTCTACCATCCTTTCTTTCGCTATGGATGAAGGTCCTATCCAATTCAACCATATTATTTTTCACTAAGTTCCATTATCATTCTTCTAGTCAAGGATTTTATTCCTGTAATTTTTCCCTTTTCCCTACATCTTGCATGGTTCTGTATGTAATGGTTCATTTTATCAGTTTAAATCCTATCAGTTCACCTCTCTTCTCAAGAACACTTTATCCTGAACCCATCTCCTGTTCCCTTTATCAAACTCTTCAAAAGAGCTATCTTTAGCTTTTTTATCTAAATCTCATCTTCCCCTTCTCTTCTAAATACATTCCAATTAGAATTATTTTATACAAACTACTCTACAGAAACATTGCTTGTCAAGATTATTAATGACTTTCATGTTGCTTATTATCAATACTCAACTTTACATTTATTCCCTTTCATGGTAGGGAGAATAAGGAACCATCTAAAGACCTGCACATCCTAATCCCCAGAACCTTTGAAGGTTTCATGTTACACAGAAAAGGGTAATTAAGGTTGTTAATCAGATGATTTAAAAATAGTTTACACTAGATTATCTAAGTGAGCTCAGTGTAATCACAAGGGCCCTTAAAAGTCAGAAGAAAAGTCAGTGTCAGAATAATGCAAAGTGAGGAAGATTTAACTGACCATTGCTGAAGATGGAAAAGAACCATGAGCAAGGAAGGCAGACAACCTCTAGAAGCTAGAAAATGTAAGGAAACATTCTCGCTTAAGCCTCATCATACACTTCAGAGGTTCCTTTGCATGTGTCTTAACAGCAACTGAATGGCTACATGTGAGTCCTAGACTTCATTTTCTCTGTCTATGGTCATTATTTATTTTACACATTCTATTGACATTCTATTGTCTAAAGGCTGATGACTCCCCAACTTATTTATTTATTTTTTAAAGTAAATGACAGTTTTATTTATTGAAAGGTTTTTTTTTTTTTTGGAAAAGTTTATTTTTGGCTGCATTGGATCTTCATTGCTGCACATGGGCTTTCTCTAGTTGCGGCGAGCAGGGGCTACACTTTGCTGTGGTGCGTGGGCTGCTCATTGTGGTGGCTTTACTTGTGGAGCATGGGCTCTAGGCACGTGGGCTCAGTAGTTGTGCCTCGTGGGCTCTAGAGCACAGGCTCAGTAGTTGTGGCACACAGGCTTAGTTGTTCCGTGACATGTGGGATCTCCCTGGACCAGGGCTCGAACCTGTATCCTCTGCACTGGCAGGAAGATTCTTAACCACTGCGCCACCAGGGAAGCCCCCCCAAATTATCTTTTTAAACAGTGTCTCTCTTCTGAAATCCAAACTCATATGTATCTACCTGCCTCCTTGATATCTCCACTTGAATGCTTATTGTGATCTCATATTCAGTAATTCCAAGACACACTTTCTTTTCTCCTACCCCCAACACTCTCCCCCACCAAAAAAAAAAAAACAATACTGGCTCATATGCAGACTTCTCCACCTAAGTAAATGACATATCCATCTTTCCATTTGCACAAAAAATTGTTGTAGTTTATCCTTGATACCTTTCAAATCCTAAATGCAGTTCATTTGTAAATTATGTTGGCTGTGTCTCCAAGTTTACAAGTAATCTGCCTCTCCATTTCTGATTTCACTCCTGACCTGCTATTATTTGTGCAAACAAACATCCCTCTACTTTAAGGTCTTCTCACTTGTTTTTCCATTGGTTTGTAGTAAATCCAGTCTCCCATGTATCTACACGGTTTTATCCTCTCACTTCTTTCAGATCTCCCAAATGCATCATATTAAAAGCTTTCTTTAGTCCCCTTCATTAATCGCATTCCTTTCCCCAGGGTCATTCTACACTTATTAGCCTACTTTATTATACTCATGAAACCTGTCACATTCTTATATATTTTTTATTTGCTTATTATATTCCCACATCAGAATATAAGCTCCATGAGGGTAGGTTTTTGTTTACCTCTGTATCCCTTCTACCAAGAACATGATGCAACAATGCATAGATAATAAATATTTATTAAATATTTATTTATTGACTGTGAACAAGACTTTAGGGAATGCTATATCTCACCAAGTATACAGATGCAAAGTTTTCATCCCAGCCCTTATATTAACATAAATAATGTGGTTCAATTTGGTATTGAGAGTGTTCTGCTTCCAATATCCTTTATTTCTCAGGAATATTAATATTTAATAATTAATATTTTTGGGTATACAAATTCTGCATTTTCAATTACATCAGTTGCAAATGACAAAACTAAGAGAGGCAAGAAAAGATACTGTTTAAATTTGTGTTTTTCATTCTAGGAATAAGTTTATTACCTCTTAGAGACTGTAAGATACTTTCTAATCTTTGGAAATGAATAGGAATTATCAAGTTTAGATACGATGCAGAAGAAAAACTAGAGAGACCTGGAAATGATTTTATTTATTACACATGACAGATATGGTTTATTCAGAGACACATAGTCATTGTTCTGAGCTATGAAATTTCCATCATCGTTAGCTTTCCTTCTTTCCCAGCCAACATTATTTCCCAGTCCTATAGTCATAGCTCAGAAGAAACATATCACCTACAACACACACACAAACACACACACACACACAGTCCAATAATCCTAAACTGTTAACATTCTGAGAAGGAATGAGAATGCGACAGCATGGGATAGGGAACCAGGATGGTGTCATAATTGTGTGATGAGTTTTGTGTCCTTTTGAAGTAGCATCCCTACAGCTAAATTTGCTTACTTTTAAAATACAGACACTCCAACTCTAATTCTTGGCAGCATCAGTTAGTAAGAAAATTATTTGCTTTGCTGCTTTGCTGGGGAATCTTTCGCTTTATTTTTCTTTTTTAACAGGGACATTGTACACAATCTCCTTTCTGGGCAAAACATCCAAGGTGGTGAAGACAGTTGTTAATATCTCCCTACTTCCCAAATCTGTATATTTACATGAACTCAGACATTATTCTTATGAAAATTGTGTTCTCCTATGCTTCCTCATATGTGTCATGTTCTAATGTAAGTCACTTAACAATATCTCCTCCTAATATATATATATATATATATATATATATATATATGGTTTTCAGTAATTATAAATTACAGAGTATTTAAACTTCTTATGTCTCTTAAGAGTAATTATACTTTTATAGGAGTCAGAAGTTTAAACATAAAAGGGTATAACTCTAGGGACACTCTATCATTACGGTATTTATAATACACCTGGGAGTATACAATATTGTCAATCACTTTGCTCCTGCTAGTGCTAACTTATTCATATACTCTCTATGTTTTATCCTTGTTCTTAACTTAGACATAAGCAATTTCGCCTTCAATTTGACATATCTAGAAGTTCCTTTTAAAGTTTACTTTAAGAAGTAAATAATAGCATATTGAATGATATAAGATGACATAAAATATCTCTATACTATTTTTCTTTTGAAACATTTAAGCTAAAGGAGAATCTAAAGACAAAATAATTTGAGAACAAAAGGACAAATTTACTCACTGGCAACTTGCACTTTATGTTTCTTGGAACCATTATTCTATGAGCCCAGAGAAACTTTTCAGAATCCTAACTATCTTGCTGGAGAGAATACATAGATTTCCTGAGATTTCATAGAAGGAGAAAGGCCCAGATGAACTCAATCTTCCATATCTTTCAGCCAAAGCAAAAGGCATGTGAATAAAATAATCTCTGACTCTCCAGATCAAAACTAAATACCACTAGAGGATTTCAATCAACAGTCAGCAAAAATAGCAGAGAAATCTGCCAGGCAAGCACTGCTTGAATTTTGATGCCCCAAATCATGAAATATTACAAAACATTTGTTTCAGTAATTCACCAAAACTGTGGGTAGATTCTTATGCGACAAATAGTAGTTGTCTAACTGATTTATTTTTACCAGTTTATTATAAATTTTAACTTGTTCTACCAGTTCCATAAGCCATTTTGTGTTCTTTCTTGTTCCTTTGTGATTAATTTATTAAAAAAATAATTCTACTCTCTCTCTAATATAAATTATAACTTTTATCATATTTGAGTATGGTTTTGGGTTCTAAATATATTTTAATTTCAAAAACATGTTAGTATTGTGAAGGCAGATACATTTAGATTAACCCATAAATTTACCCATTTTGTTAACTTTTTTTTTTCCTTTTGGTTTCTTTAAGCTTCCTTATGGGATTACTTTTTGTTTCTTCTGGTAAAACTATTTTTCCTATTTTTGATATGATTCCACTAGTACTTTTTTTCCTTTTATTTGTCTGTAAAGCTTTATTTTAGAAGAATATTTTTTGCTAGTTTATAATTCTACATGGGCAGTTCCATTTTGTCACACATTAAAATTTTAATTCCATTGTCTTCTAAAATATACAATTACTATTGAAAGTTTAACTTCCATATACAGCTCCTTTGAATGTAATATCATTTTATTTCTATTAATACTTTTTTTTCCTTTTCTTTTATTGTTTTATTCCTGACATTTTGGGTTTTGTACCTATCCTTTGCATTTATCCTTCTTGGAATTTGTTGTGCCTTTTGTGGCCTGATATTTCCCTATTTTCAAAAAATTTAGTACTTATCTTTTAAGTAGTTTCCCTATACTATTCTCTCTCTCTTCAGTTATATGCATATTAGAATATTTCACTATATCCCTTTCTTTATAACATTTTCAATAATTTCTATTATTCTGCTTTGCTTTTGTATGAACCATCTTCTATCTTTTGATGTGTCCAATCTGTTCTTAAGTTACTATATCTTTTTTATTTCTTATTTTTCCATTTGTTTCTTTGCACATGGGCAAAACTGCCAATCTTGCTTTCTAATTTCTTAAACATACTAAGACAAGTTATTTAAAAATCTTTGTCAGCAGGGAGATCTTAAAGATGGCGGAGGAGTAAAATGTGGAGATCAACTTCCTCCCCACAAGTACATCAGAAACACATCTACATGTGGAACAACCCCTACAGAACACCTACTGAATGCTGGCAGAAGAACTCAGACTTCCCAAAAGTCAAGAAACTCCCAATGTACCTGACTGTGTGGCTGACAGCATCTTGGTGCTCCAGCCGGGTGTCAGGCCTGTGCCACTGAAGTGGGAGAGTCAAGATCAGGACATTGGTCGACCAGAGACCTCCCAGCTCAATGTAATATCAAACGGGGAAAG
The DNA here is from genome assembly GCF_005190385.1 of Monodon monoceros. Classification (NCBI taxonomy): domain Eukaryota; kingdom Metazoa; phylum Chordata; class Mammalia; order Artiodactyla; family Monodontidae; genus Monodon; species Monodon monoceros. The sequence goes on from NW_021703775.1 coordinate 17,138,568, forward strand.
CTGTCCCAGAGAGCTCCATCTCAATGCTAAGACCCAGCTCCACTCAACGAGCAGCAAGCTACAGTGCTGGACACCCTAAGCCAAACAACTAGAAAGACAGGAACACAACCCCACCCATTAGCAGAGAGGGTGCATAAAATCATAATAAGGTCACAGACACCCCAAATCATACCACCGAATGCAGTGTTTCCCACCAGAAAGACAAGATGCAGGTTCATCCACCAGAACACAGGCACCAGTCACTTCCACCAGGAAGCCTATGCAACCCACTGAAACAACTTTAGCCACTAGAGGCAGACACCCAAAACAACAGGAACTATGAACCTGCAGCCTGTGAAAAGAAAACTCCAAACACAGTAAGTTAAGCAAAATGGAAGACAGAGAAATACACATCAGATGAAGGAGCAAGGTAAAAACCCACCAGACCAAACAAATGAAGAGGAAATAGGCAGTCTACCTGAAAAAGGATTCAGAGAAATGTGAGTAAAGATGATCCAAAATATTGGAAATAAAATGGAGAAAATGCAAGAAACATTTAACAAGGACCTAGAAGAACTAAAGAGCAAACAAACAATGATGAACAACAAAATAAATGAAATTAAAAATTCTCTAGAAGGAATGAATAGCAGAATAACTGAGGTAGAGGGACAGATATGTGATCTGGAAGATAAAATAGTGGAAATAACTACCACAGAGCAGGTTAAAGAAAAAAGAATGAAAAGAATTAAGGACAATCTCAGAGAATTCTGGGACAACATTAAATGCACTACCATTAAAATTATAGGAGTCCCACAAGAAGAAGAGAAAAAGAAGGGGACTGAGAAAATATTTGAAGAGATTATACTTGAAAACTTCCCTAATATGGGAAAGAAATAATAAGTCATGTCCAGGAAGTGCAGAGAGTCCCATACAGGATAAATCTAATGAGAAAAATGCCAAGACACATATTAATCAAACTATCAAAAATTAAATACAAAGAAAATATATTAAAAGCAGCAAGGGAAAAGCAGCAAATAACACACAAGGGAATCCCCATAACGTTAACATCTGATCTTTCAGCAGAAACTCTGCAAGCCAGAAGGGAGTGGTGGGACATATTTAAAGTGATGAAAGGGAAAAACCTACAATGAAGATAACTCTACCCAGCAAGGATCTCATTCAGATTCAATTGAGAAATTAAAACCTTTACAGACAAGCAAAAGCTAAGAGAATTCAACACCACCAAACCAGCTTCACAGAAAATGCTAAAGGAACTTCTCTAGACAGGTAACACAAGAGAAAGAGAAGAGCTACAATAACAAATCCAAAACAATTAAGAAAATGTTAATAGGAACATGCATATCAATAACTACCTTAAATGTAAATGGATTAAATGCTCCAACCAAAAGACATAGACTGGCTAAATGGATGCAAAAAAAAGCCCATATATATGCTACCTACAAGAGATCCACTTCAGGACTAGGGACATACAGACTGAAAGTGAGGGGATGGAAAAAGGTATTCCATGCAAATGGAAATCAAAAGAAAGCTGGAATAGCAATTCTCATATCAGAAAATATAGACTTTTAAAATAAAGACTATTACAAGAGACAAAGGAGGACACTACCTAATGATCAAGGGATTGATCCAAGAAGAAGATATAACAATTGTGAATATTTATGCACCCAATATAGGACCACCACAATACATAAGGCAAATGTTAGCAGCTGTAAGAGGGGAAATCGACAGTTACACCATCATAGTAGGGGACTTTAACACCCCACTTTCACCAATGGACAGATCATCCAAAATGAAAATAAATAAGAAAACACAAGCTTTAAATGATACATTAAACAAGATGGACTTAATTGATATTTATAGGATGTCCCACCCCAAAACAACAGAATACACTTTCTTCTCAAGTGCACATGGAACATTCTCCAGGATAGATCATATCTTGGTTCACAAATCAAGCCTTGGTAAATTTAAGAAAATTGAAATCATATCCAGTATCTTTTCAAACCACAACATTATGAGCCTACGTATCAATTACAGGAAAATACTGTAAAAAATACAAACACATGGATGATAAACAATACAGTACTACATAACCAAGAGATCACTGAAGAAATTGAAGAGGAAATAAAAAAAATACCTAGGAAAAATGACAATGAAAACATGATGACCACAAACTTATGGGATGCAGCAAAAACAGTTCTGTAAGAGGGCAGTTAATAGCAATACAATCGTACCTCAAGAAACAAGAAACAGCTCAAATAAACAACCTAACCTTACACCTAAAGCAATTAGAGAAAGAAGAACAACAACACCCCAAAGTTAGCAGAGGGAAAGAAGTCATACAGATCAGAACAGAAATAAATGAAAAAGAAATGAAGAAAAGAATAGCAAAGATCAATAAAACTAAAAGCTGTTCTTTTGAGAGATAAACAAACTGATAAACTATTAGCCAGACACATCAAGAGAAAAAGGGAGAAGGCTCAAATCAATAGAATTAGAAATGAAAAAGAAGAAGTAACAACAGACACTGCAGAAATACAAAGGATCATGAGACTACTACAAGAAACTCTATGCCAATAAAATGGACAACCTGGAAAAAACAGACAAATTCTTAGAAAAACACAACCTTCTGAGACTGAACGATGAAGAAATAGAAAATATTAACAGACCAATCACAAGCACTGAAATTGAGACTGTGACTAAAATTCTTCCAACAAACGAAAGACCAGGACCAGATGGCTTCACGGGCGAATTCTATCAAACATTTAGAGAAGAGTTAACACCAATCCTTCTCAAAGTCTTCCAAAATATAGCAGAGGGAGGAACACTCCCAAACTCATTCTATGAGGCCATCACCCTGATACCAAAACCAGAAAAAGATGTCAAAAATAAAGAAAACTACAGGCCAATATCATTGATGAACATAGATGCAAAAATTCTCAACAAAATACTAGCAAAGAGAATCCAAGAGCCCATTAAAAGGATCATACACCATGATCAAGTGAGGTTTATCCCTGGAATGCGAGGATTCTTCAATATACACAAATCAATCAATGTGATAAACTATATTAACAAATTGAAGGATAAAAACCATATGATCAACTCAATAGATGCAGAAAAAGCTTTCAACAAAATTCAACACCGATTTATGATAAAAAACAACCTCCAGAAATTAGGCATAGAACAAATGTACCTCAACATAATAATGGCCTTGTATGACAAACTGCCAGCCAACATCACGCTCAGTGGTGAAAAATTAAAATCAATTTTGCTAAGATCAGGAATAAGAAAAGATTATCCACTCTCACCACTATTATTCAACATAGTTTTGGAAGTTTTAGCCACAGCAGTCAGAGAAGAAATAGAAATAAAAGGAATCCAAATTTGAAAAGAAGAATTAAGGCTTTCACTGTTTGCAGATGACATGATACTATACATAGAAAATCCTAAAGATGCCACCAGAAAATTACTACAGCTAATCAATGAATTTGGTAAAGTAGCAGGATACAAAAGTAATGCACAGAAACCTCTTGTATTCCTGTACACTAATGATGAAAAATCTGAAAGAGAAATTAAGGAAACACTCCCATTTACCACTGAAACAAAAAGAATAAAATACCTAGGAAAAAATCTACCTAACGAGACAAAGACCTGTATGCAGAAAACTATAAGACACTGATGAAAAAAATTTTAATGATACAAACAGATGGAGAGATACACCATGTTCTTGGATTGGAAGAATCAACATTGTGAAAATGCCTATGCTACCCAAAGCAGTCTACAGATTCAGTGCAATCTCTGTCAAACTACCAATGGCATTTTTTACAGAACTAGAACAAAATATTTCACAATTTGTATGTAAACACAAAAGATCCTGCATAGCCAAAGCAATCTTGAGAAAGAAAAATGGAGCTGGAGGAATCAGGTCCCCTGGCTTCAGACTATACTACAAAGCTATAGTAATCAAGGCAGTATGTTACTGGCAGAAAAGCAGAAATATAGATCAATGAAACAGGATGGAAAGCCCAGAGATAACCCCACACACATATGGTCACCTTATCTTTGATAAAGGAGGCAAGAATATCCAATGGAGAAAAGACAGCCTCTTCAATAAGTGGTGCTGGGAAAAGTGGACAGCTACATGTAAAAGAATGAAATTAGAACACTCCCTAACACCATACACAAAAATAAGCTCAAAATGGATTAAAGACCTAAATGTAAGGCTAGACACTATAAAACTCTCAGAGGAAAACATAGGCAGAACACTCTATGACATAAATCACAGCGAGATCCTTTTTGATCCATCTCCTAGAGAAATGGAAGTAAAAACAAAAATAAACAAATGGGGTCTAATGAAATTTAAAAGCTTGTGCACAGCAAAGGACACCATAAACAAGATGAAAAGACAATCCTCAGAATGGGAGAAAATATTTGCAACTGAAGAAACTGACAAAGGATTAATCTCCAAAATTTACAAGCAACTCATGCAGCTCAATATCAAAAAACAAACAACCCAATCCAAAAATGGGCAGAAGACCTAAATAGACATTTCTCCAGAGAAGATATACACATTTCCAAGAAACACATGAAAGGATGCTCAACATCACTAATCACTAGAGAAATGCAAATCATAACTACAGTGAGGTATCACCTCACACCAGTCAGAATGGTCATTCTCAAAACATCTAGAAACAATCAATGCTGGATAGGGTGTGGAGAAAAGGGAGCCTTCTTCCACTGTTGGTGGGCATATAAATTGATACAGCCACTATGGAGACAGTATGGAGGTTCCTTATAAAAATAAAAATAGAACTACCATATGACCCAGCAATCCCACTACTGGGCATATACCCTGAGAAAAGCATAATTCAAAAAGTGTCATGTACCACATTGCTTATTGCAGCTCTATTTATAATAGCCAGGACATGGAAGCAACCTAAGTGTCCATCGACAGATGAATGGATAAAGAAGATGTGCCATATATATACAATGGAATATTACTCAGCCATAAAAAAGAAACAAAATTGAGTTGTTTGTCATGAGGTGGATGGACCTAGAGTCTGTCATACAGAGTGAGGTAAGTCAGAAAGAGTAAAACAAATACCATATGCTAACACATATATATGGAATCTAAAACAAAAGGATTTTGTAGAACCTAGGGGCAGGACAGGAATAAAGACACAGACGTAGAGAATGGACTTGAGGACATGGCGAGGGGGAAGGGTAAGCTGGGATGAAGTGAGAGAGTGTCAAGTACATATAGACACTACCAAATGTAAAATAGCTAGTTGGAAGCAACTGCATAGCACAGGGAGATCAGCTCAGTGCTTTTTGACCATCTAGAGCAGTGGGATAAAGAGGATGGGAGGGAGACACAAGTGGGAGGAGATATGGGGATATATGTATATGTATAGCTGATTCACTTTGTTATAAAACAGAAACTAACACACCATTGTATAGCAATTTTACTCCAATAAAGATGTTTAAAAAAAGTATATAAAAGAAATTAAAAATCTTTTTCTAAAAGCCCCACTATCTGGATCCACCATTGTTCTGTCTGTATTATCTTGTGTTTCTCTTTCCTTTTGTCCATATATTTTCAGATTATGCACCTGTTATCTTTTGGTAGTTTCAGAAAATGAATATGAATATTTGTAGAAAGAATTTGAAGGTCTGTCTGTTGAATCTTTTTTTTTTTTTTTTTGCCACATGTCTAGGTTGGCAACACTAGTAAGTTTAATTTACCTAACCCAATTAGGTATTTAAGTAAAGCTAGGATTCAATATCTGTAGTGTCCTGTTCAGTGGAGTCCTGATCTATTATCAGTGGATCATTACTCCCAAGATGTAGACTTTTAAATCTAACCTCAAGTAATAGGTTTTTTTTACCAGGCATGCTGACTTGTGGTAAACCCTAAACTCCAAATTTGCCCCCTTCGCTCTGTGAGTATGTTATAAATTCTGCCTCACTTCTGAAATTTATGCATCAATTTCTCCTGTTTTGGAGATTATGTGGGTATTAAAAATAAAAAACAGAACCAGATACTGAGCTCAGAGCTGTGAGCTTCTAGTATTATTTAGTTCTTTCTCCTGCAATTCTCTACTTCATTGAGAGTTGTCAAATAATTTTAAAGAGATTTTGTCCATGCTCTTTTCTACTTTTCTATTTATTTTCAGTGGAAGAGTTAATTTGAAATGGCTACCTTTCCATTATTACAATCTGTATTTCCTTGGAAATACTTTAAATTTAATTCAATTAAAAAATAACAAATTGTTAAGTCTTGGAGACAAAAACACCTTACATACTATCAATTTTCACAGGAACACAGGACTATAATTGGATGTTCGTATAATTTTTAAGTGAAATGTGTGTTATTGATAATTATCAGACAATAGGTCTAGACTTTTAGATTGTTCTGGAAATATCAGAATGCAAAACAATTTTATGTTACCCTAGTTTTAATTCCGTATTGGAGTTTTATGCAAGAATTTTGTTTGAAGTGACATGAAGGTATACATATATATAAACAATTTCCCTTTCTTCTGTGAATAATATGCTATAATAGATGAAAGGATGTGATAATGTGATAAACCAGGCCTTCAAGGTTACATACAACTTTACCATAAGTATAGGGTCTTCATAGGAAATAAATAAATGGTGAAGTTATACAGGTATCAATGTCCTTCATACATTTAAGGAGGGAAAGTTGTAGTAGACAACATTAATATTGTTCAGTTGCCTGTAACAATACTTTAAAGACTTTTAACTGATTTACAAAATATATGACAAGTGTTAAGTATATAACACAAAGAAGGTTTGACTGCCTAAAGCAGGTAGTTTCTGGGGTATAAGAATTCATTCTAAAATGAAGTATTACCATCTCTCTATCAATTTACAAATGCTTGTCATTAAATGTTTTATGTTTTTCTTTTAATTTAATCTCCTCATTGACTAAGGCAATAAAATATAGAAGTTCAAAAAATACTATCTGAATTAATTAATAGCACCAACTACATTTTTGTTAGCTTCTTTTTTTTTTTTTTTTTGCGGTACGTGGGCCTCTCACTGTTGTGGCCTCTCCCGTTGCAGAGCACAGGCTCCAGATGCACAGGCCAAGCGGCCACGGCCCACGGGCCCAGCCGCTCCACAGCATGTGGGATCCTCCTAGACCAGGGCACGAACCTGCGTCACCTGCATTGACAGGTGGACCCCGAACCACTGCGCCACCAGGGAAGCCCCATTTTTGTTAGATTTTTTACCACATATCTGTCTTCTCCACAGTCTCAAAATCTTTCAAGAATAAAAATTTACTACCTAGCACACAGAAAACAAAAATTAAAAAAAATAAGTGCATAAATAAATTTCACACAACTCCTAAAATGTACATATTTTATAAAAGTACATTTTCTTTTATTTTATTTTAAAATAGGAAATGGCCTGACCTTCAGTTCAAAGTAGGAGGTACATCTGGAAACACAGATTTAACTCTGGCATGAAGGAAATAGTTAATATCCAATCTTCTTCTGAGAACTGGAAGATAATACAAGAGTGGTAATAGCCCAAGGGGATGGAAAGGGCATAACACAGTGTAACACACAGTGTATAATATAAGAAGATTTATATTATATAAAGAGTACCTAAGAACTTCATTCAAATTCTTTTTAATTAAAGCAAATTCTGCACAAACCCACCACTTTGTATGTAAGAGGATTGTCATGATTTGTAGTATCACATATGACAAATAATTATCTAGTAGTTTCTCCACAAGCAAGGTGTAAGTATCCTCCTACTCTGACTTGCTGGGAGTCCAAAATCTGTTCTCTAGAGCTACTCTAGCCTCTAAATATACTCTGCCAAGGCATGTACTCATGTAGAAAGACATAGATATGTTTGCTTCTTGCCACCCACACAATGAAAACTCAGCTAAAAGTTATTCTACATCAGAATATGCCAGGAATCCATTATTATAGCACATTAGATTTCCATTAGATTTGCCTACTTGGCCATTTTCTCAAGAAAATGATCTGGGTTAAGTTCATTGATTCATGCCCTTTACAAAAGGGTACTTTTTTTTTTTTGCAGTACGCGGGCCTCTCACTGTTGTGGCCTCTCCCGTTGTGGAGCACAGGCTCCGGACCCGCAGGCTCAGCGGCCATGGCTCACGGGCCCAGACGCTCTGCGGCATGTGGGATCTTCCTGGACCGGGGCACGAACCCGTGTCCCCTGCATCAGCAGGTGGACTGTCAACCACTGCGACACCAGGGAAGCCCAAAAGGGTACTTCTTGTGACTCATTGTTCAGAGCCCCTTGTTCTTCCTGAGGGATATCAAGAAACATTTGGATATTGAGGAATATTATTCAAGGTCTCAATACTTTACCTCCAAGCAGCATTTAGTTTTCAGATGCACTTTTATCATACCTTCAGCCTAATTATCTTTGCATCCTATATATCAATTGTTTCTCCCAGGGAGGGGGCACATTTACTTTCCCAAAAACTAGCTCTTTTGGTCTCCCTTTTTTTTTTTATGACCATTATTACATCACTCCTGGACCACCGTAATAATTAAAAATGCACATATGTTGTGAGAAAACATTTCAGCCTCTGGTACAAAGTTGTCTTGGCCAAACACTAAAGTATTTAATGAACTGTAGTGAGAGCTAAAGTCAAAATTCTGCATTTTATATTTTAAAGACCTGATAATCTTACACAGAAGCAGGGAAAAACATCCATTCCAAAACAACATTTTTCAACTAAAAACTCATTGAAATAAAATGTTATTAGGCTAGTGTATGGGTATGAGTGGGGAGGCTGTTTATATATAGTTAAGGGATAATTTACTTATTTATAGTGTGGTCAATGATAATCTGGAGCAAAACTGTTTTCCACAAGAATATTTTCCTTTTGTGTCTGTGTCTGTTTATTTTATCAAAATACTATACCACCTCATAACATATTCCTAGTTAAAAATTAGCATATACTGTGAAAGTCCTAAATTTGGATTTGAATTATGAAATTACTAATTTGATTGCAATGAAGTATGTATTCTTTAAACCTTTATCTGTAACAATGCATCTATAGTCAGGCAATAATTATTGAAATTGACACAATGTCTCCATCCCTTTTGAAAATATTGAATTGAAAACACTTCCATTCCACAAGAGTAAGGAAAACATCTGATATCATATACATTTTAACTCCTATATGTCTAGCATAATGTTTGACGTTGTACAGGCATACCTCATGTTATTTTGCTTCACTTTATTGCATTTTGCAGATACTGCATTCTTTACAAATTAAAGGTTTGTGGCAAAATCTGTGTAGAGCAAGTCAATTGGCACCTTTCTTCCAACAGCATTTGCTCACTCTGGGTCTCTGTGTCATGTTTTGGTAATTTTTGTACTATTTCAAACTTTTTCATTATTATTATATCTGTTATGGTGATCTGTGATCAGTGCTCTTTGATGTTGTTATTGTAACTGTTTTGGAGCATGATGAACAAGCATTCACAGATGATGGCAAACTTGATAAATGCATGTGTTCTGACTGCTCTATCAACTGGCCTTTCCCCCAAAACCTCTCCTACTCCTTGGGTTTCCCTATTCCCTGAGACACAATAATATTGAAATTAAACCAATTAATAACACTACAAAATAGCTCTAAGTGTTCAAGTGAGAGGAAGTTACACATCTCTCACTTTAAGTCAAAAGCTGGAAATGATGAAGCTTAGTGAGGAAGGCAGGTTGAAAGCTGGGATCAGCAGGAAGCTAAGTCTCTTGTGCCAAAAGGTTAACCAGGTTGTGAACGCAAAGGAAAAGTTCTTGAAGGAAATAAAAAGTGATAATTCAGTGAACAAACAAATGGTACAAAAGTGAAAGAGCCTTATTGTTGATATGGAGAAAGTTTTCGTGGTCTGGATAGAAGATCAAACCAGACACAATGTACGATTAAGCCAAAACCTAATACAGAGCAAGGCTCAAAGTCTCTTCAATTCTATGAAGGCAAGAGAGGTGAGGAACCTGCAGAAGAAAAGTTTGAAGTAAGCAGTGGTTGCTTCATGAGGTATGAGGAAAAAGAAACCGCCTTTATGACATAAAAGTGCAAAGTGTAGCAGCAAGTGGTGATATAGATGCTGAAAGAAGTTATCCAGAAGATCTAGCTAAGGTGATTAATGAAGATGACTACACTAAATAACAGATTTTCATGTAGACAAAACAGCTTTCTATTAGAAGATGTCATCTAGGAATTTCATAGCTAGAGAGAAGTAAATGCCTGTCTTCAAAGCTTCATAGGACAGGCTGACTCTTCTATTAGGGGCTAATGAAGCTGGTTGACTTCAAGTTGAAGCCAATGTTTATTTACCATTTCAAACATTTGAGAGCCCTTAAGAATTATGTGAAATCTACTCTGCTTGTGCTCTGTAAATGGAACAACAAACTCTGGATGACAGCACATCTCTTTACAACATGATTTACTGAATATTTTATGCTTACTGTTGAGACCCACAACTCAGAAATTAAAAAAAAAAAAAGCCTTTCAAAATCTGACTGCTCATTGACAATGCAGCTGTTTACCCAAGAGTTCTGATGGAGATGTACAGTAAGATTATTGCTGTTTTCATTCCTGATAGCACAACAGCCATTCTGCAGCCCATAGATCAAGGAGTAATTTCAACTTTCAAGTGTTATTATTTAAGAAATACATTTTGTATGTATGACTGAATTGCTGCAATCTCAGGATAAATCTTCAGCAGATGAGGAGTTGCTTCTTATGAATGAGCAAAGAAAGTGGTTTCTTGAAATGGAATGTATTCCTGGTGAAGATGCTGTGAAGACTGTTGAAAAGATAGCAAATGACATAAACTTAGTTGATAAAGTAGAGGCAGGGTTAGAGAGGATTGACTCCAATTGTAGAAATAAGTTCTACTGTGGGTAAAATGCTATCAAACAGCATTGCATGATCCAGAGAAATTATTTATGAAAGGAAGAGTCAATTGACTGGGCAAACTTCATTGTTGTCTTATTTTAAATGTCTACAGTGACCCCCAGCTTTCAGCAACCACAACCCTGATCAGTCAGCAGTCACCAACATCAAGGCAAGACCCTCCACCAGCAAAATGATTATGGCTCAGTGAAGGCTCAGATGATAGCCATTTTCAGCAATAAAGTATTTTTAATTAAGGTATGTATGTTGTTTTTTTAGACATAATACTATTGTACGTTGCTAGACTACATTATAGTGTAAACATAAATTTTATGTGTGCTGGTAAACCAAAAAATTTTTTGTGACTTTTTTATTCCAATATTCACTTTATTGTGGTGGTCTGGAACGAAACTCACAACATCTCTGAGGTGTGCCTTTCTAAACCAATATTCATTGAACAACAAACAACCAAAAAAGATAGAATATAAAGTCCTAAAAAAACTATCATCAATAAAATAAAATATTTCACATCTAGTGAAAAAGTAAACTGCAATGAATAAAATGTCAATATATGTACAGAAAAATCATAAAAAGATTTTACAGATTTAGTCCAATTCCTGTTTAGTCTAATTCCTGAAAATATAAGACTTTTCAGTTTATATATTCCAATAAAATATTATATTTATTTTAGTTTTTTGTACACACTACATGGTAGGTAAAAAAAGCACCAGCAACATTTTAAACTTATAGTAAATCAAGAAACAGTGAACAGATATGTAAAAAAAAATTTTGCCACCATACTAAAAAAAAGATAATTTAAAACTCTCATAATTGCCATAAGGTTTTGGCTATGAAATGGGTGTGTCAATCAAGCCAAAGGAAAGTGGCCAACAAAAGAAACATAATTCAGCTGAAGAAAATATATAGAAACAAAATGATAAAAAAAAATTGCCTATAAACTTTAATATGACTCATACTCCCAAGCAAATAGTAATAAAAATATTTCAATTATGAGCATGTTTCAATTATGACACATTTCAGTAACTGTGTCAGGTATTTCTTTTTTATGGTTTCCTGTGGATGAAAGGTCATCCTGAGGCCATATATTTCCCTTGCTGTCCCTCTCTTTCTCTCTGTCTCCCTGTTTCTCTCTTTTACACACCCACACACACACACACACACACACACACACACACACACACTGAAACATCACATAATAAACATTACTTATGTTCTGAAAATAAGTGGCTGAAGATAACCTTACTCCCTTTCCAAATACTGCAAATTCTAAATCACAAAATCTTATTTTGAGAGTTTTTTGGAAGTGTTATTGCATTGAATATTCAATCAACTAATGCTAATGCATATTAAGAGATAGAGAAAGCATGGGGCTTACAACCGAATTGAGAGAAAAAATATTATTTTGCTAGAAAACTAGAATATCTTTTTTTTTTTTTTCTCTTGGGTCTTGGAAAAGAGTAACTGCTTTCTCTTTTCTTGTCTGAAGATAGATTGCTGAGCAGGTAGGATTATGAAAATGGTTATTCAGCTTAGCATTAAAAATTTCTAACTGGTATTTCTACATTTTTGTACAACTCTTTTATTAAGGCTTTTGGGAAATGATTATGCCTGAAAATTCCAATGTGTTGTATCTATGCATTTGAAAATAAATGACAAGATTTCCTTCCATGTTTCCTTAAAGTGTATTTTTTAAAAAAATTATCTCATTGAAGTCAATCTGCTTATAAGAGTAGTTGTTCCTAGGATATGAGAAATAAAAATCTGCTTTCTGTTAAATAAGAAAGTATCAACACATATTTCTAAAAGAAAAGCACATATTTTGTTAATCCTTTGAAAACATGGAATTGTGCCACTTATGCGCATGCTTTGTATAAAGGTTGCAATTATTTGCTTTTGTAAATATTTCTTAGAGATATTTTAATTATTCCCATTTTGTAAAAGTTGGCACTAAAATAGTGAGATTGCCATAAGAGAGATCAGGTTTTAAAACAACTGTTAATTATTATATTGTTTCAAAACCAAATGCTGAAAATATTTTGCTAAAATTTAGTGATAAAATAAACCACAATCCCATTATTTTCCTATGCAATTCCTCTCACTATGTATGTGAACTCGATCAGGTAGTCCATATGGCCAGCCTTTTCTGTTCAAAGATAATATTTATTTTTACTAATACCCTGATGTGCTGCTGAGTCCTGAGGTGACACAATTTGAAGTAAAATACATATATTTGAAATACATTCAATATTTGGTTTTTTTTATCAGAGTTTTTTTAAAAACAATGCACCTTTGAATAGTGGTTTTTATATTCCTATTGTTAGGAATATTTATTCATTCTTTTCCTATGATTCCACTATATTTCATTTCATATTAATATTAAAATACTTTATAGTTAATTCCAGATAATCTGGGGGAAGAGATATAACTAATTTTAAGGTGAAGAGTTGTTAAGCCTCTGTAAGTTTTAAAGTATAGTTTGGATCTAAAGCTCCCCCACTCCCAAATTAAGCTGTGTTTGATGGCTTCAGATATATATAGGCTTACTTGATGAAAAAAAAGGAATCAAGAAATGGGTGGGAAGAAACAGAGGATCAGTGTGTTCCCCTCCTCTGGCGCCTAAAGACTGACAACCTGTTGTAGAGTTCCTGGGTTTCAACTTCCTAAGCATTTTTTGCAGAGTTGAGTAGCAGAGCTTTCTTAAACAAACAGCTAATTATAAAATCAATCAAACTGGCCAATGACAAAGATTTTTCATTTTGTCTTCACAATGTTTTTGAGTTTCCCATGGTCACAAACCTTCTCAAGAATTTCCATGATTCATCAATATTTAGTGGCAATATGCCATTTATTTGACTCCTACAAAAGGCTTCAAATTTTATGTGAACAAGGAAAATTGTTTCTTCTTGGCCTCTCCGGAACATATCACAAAACTGTTGAATGTAGCAGGAAACAATAAACATATATTAAACACATAAATAACTGACTGACTGATTCACTGAATGGATCCATGAATTTGCTATCTTACAGAAGTAGCTTGACTGAGTAATGGAGATGTTACATTTATATAAACAATTTGCAATTCAGTATTTCAGAGGGATCAATATTAATAATCAATAAGCAAAGATAGACTACATAGTGATTTCCCCTATTACTATTAGGTAAAATTATATTTTCTCTAATCATGGTTGTCTGATCTCCCTGTGGTTTCCAAAACTCTATTGTCTCTGGATTCTGGTTATGAGATGAGTTCTGCAATGGTAACTTGGCTTCATAACAGTGATAAAACATGAACTTAAGGTTTGATGGAGATAACGGGCACTAGCCAAAACAAAAAACAAAAAAACTCAGCATATTTTTACTCTCATTGGAAAACAAGCATAGCATTATTTAATACATTTTCTTAGAATTCTTTCTAAAGGCTGCTTCTCTAGTTTTTCTGGATTCTTTGAAATTAACTTCCTTTTTCTTTCCTCTTCTTTACCATATGATAATAGTTATTTTGTGAGTGTGGACACAAGCTTAAGTGAGATTGTTCAAGCAAACTAAACTTTTAAAATTTGCATCAACTAATTTTTGTGCTTTCCAAAAATTATTTTTCAAGCATATAATGATCTGGATAGAAAACAAAAATGACATGTATCTTCATTTTGCTTGAATGAAGCTAGACATGTTCTTTCAAACAATTACAATTTTCTCCAAATTACTATTTAGATCTGTATCATTCTTATACTAAAACCCCTCTCTGTAGATTATTCCAGTTTTGCCTTAATAAAGTGATCAGCAACTAGAAGTTTTGTGCTTTTTATTAAGCCTGGGTTGCATGTGATGTTAAAATATCACTATGCAAAGAATACCTACCACTTAGACTTGCTTCCATTTTCCACTCTATAGGGTACATCCTTTTATGGGCTTGAGTTCTTTTCATTGGTGTATGCCTTCATAATAGGTACTACTGCCATACAAATTCAATGAACAGCACAACTGCCTGCATTTTGTCTCTCGTGTGTCATAAAATATGGCAGGAACAGCTAGTTGACCGCCAAAATTCATGATCTCTTGCATATTAAAGAGTTGCTATTGTGCACTAAATAGCAACATCAATGTATATGAAAGTATATAATACTGGTAAATGCAGATATATAGACAAATAAATAAGTCTGTAATGCTACAAAGGTAGTATGTAAGTCACATGTGATTTTAGTATAAAAGTTAAAGACAAAACTATTAAAAATAATTATAAGTACAAAATTTGTTAGTATTATAGATACACAATTAAAACATGTAAATTGTCATATCACATAAACTGTGATGGAGGAATAAATGAGTGTAGTGTTTTATATATGATTGCGATTAAGTTGTTATCAGTTTAAAATACATTGTTATAAGACATTTTATGAAGGCCTCACTGTAATGCAAAGGAAATACCTATAGAAGATACACAAAGAAGGGATCAAAACATATCACTACAAAAAGTAAAAGAAATACAAAGGGGTGACCAATACATCTAGAGTAGTTGCTACATATTGTTTAATATATCAATTCAGTAAAATGTCAGTGTGATATCTTTTTATTGAAATACAGTTGCTGTACAATATTATGTTAGTTTTAGGCATACCACACAGTGATTTGACATTTACATATTTTATGAAAAGATCAACATGATAAGTGCAGTAACTATCTCTCACCATACAAAGTGATTACAATATTACTGACGATATTCCTTATGCTGTAGATTACATCCCCATGGTTTATTTATTATATAATTGAAAGTTTGTACCTCTTAATCTCCTTCACCTATTTCACCAAATACCCCACCACCATCCCCTCTGGCAACCACCAGTTTGGTGTTTGTATCAATGAGTCTATTTGCATTTTGTTGTTTGGGTTTTTAGAGTCCACGAGTCAGTGAGATGATATGGTATTTGTCTTGCTGTCTGCCTTAGCAAGATCCATCCATGGATCTAGATCCATCCATGTTGTCACAATGGCAAGATTTCTATTTCTTTTTATTGCTAATGAAGCCGAATCTGGCTTCTGTACACTAACACCGAATTAAATCTCAGAGAGAGTTTTCAGTGAAGTAGAAAAGAGCAGTTTTATTGCTTTGCCAGGTAAAGTGGGCCACAGTGGGCTAAAGCCCTCAAAACTGCATGTGCCAACCTGGAGGAGGTAGTGAGAAGTTTTATAGTAATTGTTCAAAGAGGCTTGATCAGCTCATGGACATTCTTCTGACAGGTAAGTTGGAGTCAGCATCATCAACATTCTGATTCCAACTGGTCTTGGATCTCTATGCTTGTGTGCAGCATACAGTTAACTTCCCCCACCTGATGGGGGTTTTAGTATCTGCAAAACAGCTCAAAGATATTATGTGTATCCTTGATGGGGAGCCAGGACCTTGCCCCAAGGCTGCACTATTGTTTCTCTTGACTGTTCCTCCCTTATCTCGCATCCCCTCCCTTCCCTAATTTACAACTGCTTGAACCTGCCCATTGGAACTCAGGGAATGTCATGGGAGCTGAATGAAGCCCGTTTCCTGTAATCAAAGAAATGGGGGACACAGGAAGGCTTTTGTGCCCAGAAGCCCCACAGGATCATGCTTGGTATCACTAAGTATATTCTATCATATATAAATATTACATATTTTTAATCTGTTCATCGACTGATAGACATCTAGGTTGTTTCCATATCTTGGCAATTGTAAACAATGATGCAATGAAAATAATGCTGCATATATCTTTTTGAATATGTTTTTTTCTTTTCTTTGGGTAAATAACCAGATGTAAAAATGCTGGTTCAGGGACTTCCCTGGCTGTCCAATGGTTAAGACTCTGTGTTTCCACGGCAGGTGGCATGGGTTTGATCCCTGGTCAGGGAACTAGGATCCTGAATGTCTCATGGTGCAACCAAAAAAACAAATGTTGCTTCATACAGAAGTTTTATTTTTAATTTTTTTAGGAACCTTCATAATGTTTTCCATAGTGGCTGAACCAATTTACAATCTCAACAACAGTGCATGAGAACTTCTTTTTTACCACATCCTAGCCAACACTTGTAATTTGTTGTGTTTTTGATAATAGCCATTCTGAAAGGCATGAGGTAATATCTCATTATGGTTTTGATTTGCATTTCCCAGATAATTAGATATTGAGCATCTTTTCATGTGTCTGTTGGCCACTTGCTTGTCTTCTTTGTAAAAATGTCTACTCAGGTCCTCTCCCCATTTTTTAATCAAGTTGTTTGTTGGTGCTGAATTGTGTGAGTTATTTTGGATATTAAAACCTTGTCAGATATATCATTTGCTAAAATCTTTTCCCATTCATTATATTGCCTTTTTGTTTTGTTGATGGTTGCCTTTGCTGTGAAGAAGCTTTTAGTTTCAAGTAGTCATGTTTGTTTATTTTTGCTTTTGTTGCCCTTGCCTGACTTGACAGATCCAGAATAACATTGATAAGACTGATGGTAAAGAGTGTACTGCCCATATTCTCTCCTAGGAGTTTTATGGTTTCAAGTCTTACATTTAAGTCTTTAATCTGTTATGAGTTTATTTTCCTGTACGGTGTGAGAAAGTAGTATAATTATTTTGCATATAGCTGTCCATTTTTCCCAGCATCATTTATGAAAGAGACAGTCTTTTCCCATCTATTTATATCTATCTATCTATCTACTATCTATCTATATCCCTACTTCTATGTATTTCCAAAATATATTTCACCAAGCGTCCTTAGCCCAATTGATAGAAAATCCATTCTTCCAGTTGCTTAGGCTAAACACCTTAAAGTTGTTCTTGACTCTTTTCTTTCTTTCAAATTCTACATGTCATCATAATATCTAAAATGTGACCATTTCTCATCACCTTCACTTGCTTTGTTCATGGCATAACTCAGGGGCCCACAGCAGTGCCTGACATGTAGTACTCCTTGAAAAATAATTTGTGAATAAATGGATTAATAAATGAACAAATGGTTAAAAGAATTTGGAGAGGTATTAGTAAAGCAATGGAAACAGAGATTTTCATGGCTTCTTTGGATAAAAGTGAATGGCCAAAATGAATGTTGGGTAAGATTCATTTGGGGAGAGAGGCAAAGGGTAAATGGTAGATAAGTTTAAATGGAAAAAGAAAGTTGAGATCATTTTGCAAAACTTACAGCAATGAGAATTTTGGATTTCAGCCTAGAAATTCTTTTTTTTTTTTTTTTTTTAGAAATTCTTTAAATTCCATTATTTGGAATTTGTGAGGAGGACTTTAAACCTCACTAAGAGTTAAATCAAAAGAGGACCATTTAACTAGAAAGCTGAAACTACTATGAAATAAATTTCCTCATTAAAAGGGGAAACCTTAAATTTTTGCAAACTTGAAAAACATCGCTCATTAAAATGTTTAAAATATCAGCTGGTTCTTAAATTATATTAATTAGAAACAATGCCAAACACTTTTATTTTGCCTTAGAGTCATCCTAATTTAAAAAGTCCAATGTTCACTTGAAAGAAAGTTTCCTAGGGCTTGTCCAAGGGATGTCAGTAAAAAATACAAACAGATGTCAGAAAATACTACAGTATTTTGGGTATCAATGTCTGATAAAGTTCAATGAACCCATTGGGATCACACACACACACACATACACACACACAGGATATACTTTTAAAAATCGTTGTGATTCCCTTGTCAAAATATCAAATACACAAAATAAGATCTTATTTCTATTCTATGGGTACAACTTTCTTAAATCACTTCTTCAGTCACTTACTAAAGAAACAGATTCTGTAGAACACTGAAGTCTAAAAATATGTGTTGAGTACTATGGAGAATACAAATAAGTATGGAGCTTCTTGACTATATATGATATGAGGATGGAGATACTGTCAATTTGTTCACTATTATCCCCCTGACACATATCATAGCTTTGGGCACATTGTAGATGTTCCAAAAATGCCCAAAAAATCTGAAAATTTAGTTTATATAATAAGGTATGCATTTGCAAATATTAATTAAATTTCTTCCTGTATTTATAATTAATTCCTCATTTTTGCATAGCAATTATAACTTTTCCAAGTACTTGCCTAAGAAATCTCATTTGATTTTTACAACTCCTTTGAATTGAGCACTTTTCTTTTACTAATTAGGACACATTAATTGTGTCCAAATTCACACAACAGAGCCACTAAAACTCAGAGCTCTACTTCTTTTTTTCCATGAAATTATATTCCCTGTATGATATATTTATATTATAAAGCATATGAACTAAGGAAATTGTTTAAAATCACCTGCTCTGTGCCACTGTTCTCAAATATAGTTTCTATACATGCTAGTAAGGCAATTCAAGAGGAGTATCTAAATCCAGTTCTTCCAGTAAGAAATCACTATATCATACATTGTTTAATATTTCCCTACCATAATATTTAGATACTGTTGTATGAAATATGAAGTAAAAAGTACTGACTTTTTAAAGTAATTTTTTCCTGATCATTTTCATTTCTCTATCCAAGGAGCCTAAGACTAGGAGGTCGATGGGGATAATTAATTCTGCTTTATTATTCTGAACAATTATTTAAATTACACACTTTTTAAAGATAGTCAATTAATGTGTATTGATAGCATACTATTCAGATTTTTTATTGAAATATTTTTTTCCCTACAAAATCCCTATGAGGTAGGCACTGGTATATGCTACTATTGTGATGAGGACATCAAGACTCAGAAGGTTCAAGTAACTTTTCTAAGTTAAGTATTAAAACAAAGACTGGAACAAAGGCAATCTGATTCCTTTTAATCTTATGCTTACCTAAGTGTTTTTGCTTGTGTGTGTTTTCCCAACGTGTATGTACGTGTGTATAAACATAAATGTTGTAGTGATTATCTTCTTTCTGTGTTTTCATTCTTCTGCTCTTACTGGTAAATTATTTGTTCCACAAACACGTAAGTATATGTATACAAATATATATATATATATATATATATATATATATATATATATAATTGTACTTTTGTGGATTCCATTTTCTAAGTGGAAACTCAGGCACTGAGTTCCCTTTCCTTAGTCACAATTCACATTTAAGAAATATCATCCTGCGTCTATTATCACTGAAATGTATGACCAAGCATCAGTTTCTATCCCTCCAACATATTCCAATAAGCATAATTTATGACATTCATAATCTCAACTCCTAAAGCAATGCTACCCATATTACTCTGTTAATAACAAGGGGGTTTTCAAATAGATTAAACCCTTAGTCATACCCTGTATTCCCTGTTAATTCACCTGTAAACTCAAAAGTTGGATTTGGTCTTCGTTTTAGCAGGGGACCTAATCTGCTTTCTTTAAACTTCATGTGGGTCTTTGACACTTTTTTTGAATAGTGATCTTTAAATTATAGATTCATTTAGACTGCTGTGAGCACAGAAGATGCCCTCAAATTACAATTCTATTTGTGCTGGTTGGCAAGTGCATTTATTAGCATTAATGTATCTATTATTTTTAATTAGTTCTTAGAACTTCTCTTTCACCAATAGTAAAGTCGTTAGCTGCAATTTGCAAATGAAAATTATCACACTGTTTCCCATTCCCCACACAGTAGTGCCTTTCATTATCTAACCCAGAAAACCACTTATTATTTCTCTTTATTTTAGTCCCTCTTTTCTCTGTATCTGTTAGCCCAACAACATGTGGAAATCTTAACAATGTAGCAAAAGTTTCCTAATTGCTCCTTTCCTCCTTTTCACTGATACCACGGTGAATTTTGACCTCCTCTATTCTTTTTTCAAGTTTATTTCTGTGTAGCTCAAACAACAAAATGCATTTTTGAAGAAAATATAAAAAACAAAACAAAAAAACCCTGCTTTGGAACTCATAGCAGTTTTGTATTTGAACTGAGAGGAGAAAGCTTTCGACCTCCACCTTCCAGATCATTTTAGACCTTAAGTGATTATAGTCTTTCATTCCAGGCAATTCTTTGCATGATTAGTTTAAAAGTGATCAAATTTTGAATGTTATTTTAATATTTTAAATGCATTAACAAATCACAAATACATTTCTTTGCCAGAGCAGTTGATTCATATCTGGGGGTATCACAAATTTATTCTAGGAATAAACTAAACATAGGACCAAAAGATTAATTTGCTCTATATAAAAGAGACTCAGGTTAACCTGTCAAACAATAACCACATTAACAATTAGCTCACTGAACATGTAATTCAAAATTAAAAATCAACACTTAAATCATTGAATTATGAACCAAGGTTAATACTTAAAAATTTTTTTTAAAGCTCAGTTAAGAGTAGTTTAAGTGAAGCAACACAACATATAATTTACTTGAATAAGGTAGAATATCTAAATTCTCTGAAGTTTAACTTTATTTATATTTTTTATTATGGTACAAAGACATCACAAATTTGTATGCGGTATCAGATGTTATTTCAGTGGCTTTCAATCCATGCTCCTTTGCACCAAATTTAGGCAGCAACTGCAGGTTACACATGGAAAGTCTTAGACACACAGCTAATAGTCATAACCAGGACTATCCTGGTTACAAGAAAATTAAAATGAAATTAATAAGCAAAATACTAAATACTTTACAATTTATGTTCCTTATTATTTATATTTTAAAGCACATTAGCATATATAATTCATTCAATTTCAAAATAATGTCAGGGGTCTTACATGTTAGCCATTATTTTGTACTGAATACACAATTCCTCAAACATTTTAAGTAATTTCATCAAGGTAAATCAATAATTAGTAGATAAGACAGAGTTGAAACCAAACTCCACTGATTCCTGTGCCATCACAATGCTACTGTTACAATAAATTATCATTTCCAACAACTAAGATTCCATTGTTAATTCAATCAATACATATACTGAGTGACTTTTTTGTAAGGTGAATTTTAAACGAAGGCAAGGATACTGAGAAGTATATGTCAACGATCACACAGAGAAAATTGGAGCAGGTGCTCACTACCAGAAATGGCGATCATAATCAAAATGTATTGATTTCAATTAGAACAACGTGGAAAAGGGCAAGAATGGAGGATAAGGAAAAGGGAATAAGCATTTACATAGCACTTACTCCTGTTCCCCAAACATAGTCTGTGCTATGTGGTTTGTATACCTTAATTTATCTCAGTTCCCACCAGACTGATATGGTAGCATGCTTGCTGTTAAGTTTACAAATGAGAAATGGTCTGAGATCATTTAAAGGAGTTACCCAGGTTCACACAGAATGGGAGGAGCAATGCCAGACTTGCAATCAGTTCTGTTTTACATCAAAGTCATGCTCACTTGAAGGTTAAGAACATGATAACAAAGAAATGGGTCAACTGGAGCAGTCATCTATTTAATACTGAAAAACTAGGAAACTTTCAGAAACAAAGATGGTAGGAAGAATAGAAAGGTTTTGTCTTTTATATCTAGAAAGAATTTAATACACTTTACTGTTGATTCACAAACTGGTCCTCATACACGAAAGGTAAGGAGAGACCCAGGAAAGAGGCAGACCACTCCAGATTGGTTTGTGGCAGGTTTTATAAGCAGGGGAACTTACATAGGAGGTTTGTCTTGGGTAGCCACAGAGGAGTAGATCTCTGCACCCACCAGAATCTTAACGTCTACATAGAGGTCTTAAATGGATGTATATAGAACCACTTATACCATCCAGGTGACCTCAACAAAACACTGCTCTCTCAATGGTGCATCTTTGAAAACAGCTCCAGCTGTGGGGACAGTGGGCAGCACATATATTCCAAGGGTAGGGGATGAGGATTGCCTCTGATTGCCCAGGTCTAACTCTTGGTCCAAGTGGTGGCCAGGTCCTCTCTATGATCTTCTCCAACAATTACTAGGAATAGATTCATAAATTCTAGAAATAATTCTTTTTCTGAGGTTCATACTCATTCATTTAATCTTTTCTTCATCCTTTCTTTCTTTGTTCAACAATTATGTAATTATGCCTACTTAAACATCAGACAAAAAATAACTACATTTGAGCATTGGGTGAGTCCCTCCATATATACGGCAATGTGCCAGGTACCTTAAAAAACACAGCTTATTATCTCTGAGTCTCAGACAGTTGTCAGGATAAAGATATAAATCTAGTCAGAAAAATTCTCTTTATCCTCTGTAATGGAAGAAAAAAATCAGGTGATTATCTTCTCCCATGGAATTCTTTGTGTTTTGGAGAGTGTGGTACTATAACACATGAGGGATCCAGTGTTAGTCACAGCTACCAGAATACTGAAAACACCCAAATCCTAGTCAGTTTTAGAGAGCCAAGGAATAGACTTCATTCCTGCTATCACGGCCACTTTGTCTTCAGCTAATTCAACCATCCATCTTACATGTGGGTCATGTATATACTCATGTTCTGCATCATACTGAGAGGTTCATTTATATATTTCTTCTTCAAATTTCCTTATATTCTCCATTTTTTGTTCCAATTCCTTGATCATTTAGACAGAGTAGTTGACACTGCCCTTGTGTCAGAGTAAATCGACATTACAGAATGTCTCTTTTAACAGGCAAAATGGGCATTGGACAAATTTTCTTTCTCCACTGCCCGTAAGTAAATTTCAATCCTGAAATTTACTTATGGGCAGTGGAGAAAGAAAATTTGATGCCACTTTATTCACCCTGATGCTGATGCCAATACATTATGTAATGCCATCTCTAAACCAGGCTCATTTTGTTTCTTCTACCTCCATCAACTGGTAATAGAAAATCCCTATGAAGCCACTAGGATTTCAAGTTTTAAGAACTTATAAAAACCTTTCCTTAAGAATCACAATGCTTATATCTCCAGTTTATATAACAAAACCTTAGTCAGTGTAACAACTTTATGGATATTTTGTGAAGTGAGGCAGGAATACTGATGTAATAATCCATCCAGGTTTGTTATCTTGTGATTCATTCCTCTAGTAATCTCCTTTTAATAGGCCATTATTTCATCTAGATTTGCATTAATAGAACCTCACCTGCTTGAGTGAGCATGGACTCTTGTAGACACACACTTTCCATT
Source organism: Monodon monoceros (assembly GCF_005190385.1). Taxonomy (NCBI): domain Eukaryota; kingdom Metazoa; phylum Chordata; class Mammalia; order Artiodactyla; family Monodontidae; genus Monodon; species Monodon monoceros. The sequence goes on from NW_021703775.1 coordinate 17,162,514, forward strand.
AAAACTGAGCTAAAATATATACTCTCTCCTCCTTCAAAAAACACCCTAAAATTCAGTCCATGTACACAATCCCAGATTTTAGTGAATTGCTATAGCTCTTTTCAGAAATACTTTTCTCTTTGGGATGTATTCTGCATTTGAAAGTTTGGGACAAATTAGGATGTACCAATTATAGATATAATAGTAAAAATCATAGGGAAATGAGGGGTATCTTTAAGTACCAACTACTATGGCATTCAGGTGAAGGGACTACAGCATCTTCAACAGAAAATTATCCGAGAAGGGAGAGTCAACTTTTTTATAAGAGAGAAGAGAGTGACAGAAGAGGATATTCAGGCATTAGCACCCTCCAGATCCTCCTGGATAAAACTATTTCAACATTTCAGATAATATATTTTCCTTCTTTATTTGTATTAATATCTCTTTACACAAATGCTGAGAATACAGAAAAAGCTGAGAATACAGCTCTTAATGCAATTTAACAATCTGAGAAATTTTAAGTTTGATTTCCGGTCATTTCAATTGTCAGTTGTAAGAAAATAGATGTTATTTGTTATTTCAGTATAGTCACACATAAAAGTCCTTGAGTTTCAGTGACTTGAGAGAACTCAAATATTTGAGCTGGGCTATTTGTTTACTTTGAATTACCCCACATATCCATTCATGGCTACACTACTGTGTGGCCTTAGAACTCCTGCTCTTTACAATAATCTGTGGCAGAAGTTGTGTAGTAGTCAAGAGCAACGTCTGCCACAGAAAAACTTAATTAATTTTTTCCCTTTATGTGCCATGGACTGTGAAGCCCCATGCCAGATTAGAGCATAATTTTCTATCCTATTATAAATTTACTTATTTGATGCTCTATTGAATAGATCCAATCCTCTAGTTTGCTGTTCTTTATCAATTAGAACTCTTTAGCTGCAGTTAAGATGGTCTGACTCTAGTTACATAATCATAAGGGCACTTATTTGAAGGAAAAACTAGAAATCAGACATGGAAATTGGTAGTTATCAATGAAATTCAGATGTGCCTGGATCTGATACAGTTGTATTACAAGAGCAGCATCATGGGGATTTAGCTGCAAGGACTGAGTGAACTCCAAAATTTAGGTGTCTTTATTCATTTCCTTATGATTCATTTTTCAGGAAAAGAAGATTCAGTTGTCTAACTTGGGTTTCACCTTTACTCTTTGTCTAGGGTAGGAACTAACTTCATTATACAGAATTCTGTGGAGGAAAAGTTAAAACATCCAAAGACTATCAGGATGATTTTTAAAAGTGGAAATATATCCTGAATATGTGGGTTACATTAGGTTTAAATATTTGTGTTTTGGAAATCCATTCCCCTGCTCAGCATTATACAGGTCTACAAAACCTAAATAGGGTTCAAATGGCTTCACTTATCTGATACAGGTAGAGCCTCCATACTCACCTGTCTCTGTTGTAGGATGCTTATATGGTACAGGTTTTATGATCTTCATCATAAGATTATACAGGCTCAGAGGACATAATCCATGTTGCATTCATGTCTTTTATCTCCCATAGTGCTTTACCTGTGGTAGAAGCCTTATGAATATTAGTTGAATTGAAACATATACATAATAGTTTAAGCTAGTGACTGTGTCTGGTTTCTTACTTGGAGTCTTTTTTTTTCCCCACAATGTAGGAGATGTAGTTGTTAGATTACTTGATGTATGTTATTCAGGTAACAATATAATAATTGACTTAACATTCAGGACCTTTAAAAATCAAATTAGAAAAACATGACATTATTTTGAGAAGCATGGATCAAAACTCATTTTTATAACTATCACTTGATGACGCTTTCTCATTTATGTCATTATTTATGGTCTCACATTTATTTTTCATTAACTCCTATATACAACAAAGCCTCTGTTACATGCAAGCAAATAACATTTCTACATACTAACTCTGTCAGGGATTTCAATAGTTTTCTGAAAAGTTATAACGATAACTTTTCCATAACTATAAAGTGTATCCCCTTTATGAGACCTCAGGTGATAGGTAGTGATAGCTTGGACTTCTGAAATACAATTCCCCCCCTCCGTGAATAGAGGAGAAACAAAACTCTTTTTCTTTAGAAGAGAAAGGTCCAGAGTGAGTTGTATTTTGATTATTTGTGTTAGTTATAATAACTTTTGTATTTGTCAAGTGTTACAACTGGAATGTTTTGAAGTTTGCACCCTGACTGTAATTGGAAAATAAATTTCAAGTCATTTTTGTTTACCTAGAGATGAGCCTCACATTTTCAAAAGCACAAGTGATCTAGGTTCAAGGATTCAATGTGAGAGAGTGTGTAGGAATTGAAGCCTCTTACTATCTGTGGACCCTACAAAGGCAAATCCTATGCCTAGATACTGACACTCTTAATTTTGTTAAGAATTTCCCTGTAGGTCTTCCAAGAAGTAAAGACCCCCTCCAGAGTAAGAAATATACAACTCTGGGCTAGTTTGCAGTCAAATTGGGATGCATTTTCTTGTTTATTATCCCATGTTGCATGGGATCTCCTGAGGTACGTAGCAAGAAGACTGTGATGGTTTTATTGTCCCAAATGACCCTGGCTCATTCCATTATCTCAAAAGAACCTGTTTTTCTTTCATCATCACCCACCACTTGTGCTACACTGTCCGGGTTTGAATTGGTAAACAAGCAGAGATTATTTCAACCACAGGTCCCTTTCCCTTGCTGTTTCCTCTGTTTGGGATGTTCATTTAAAGACATACATAGGTTTAGTTTCCTCTCATAAATGTGGCACAACCTCCATGCCATCTCCCCAGAGAGGCCTTCCCTGACCACATTTTCTAATTTTGGCTTTCTAGGCAATATCCCATTACCTTGGGATATTATATTTGTTTATTATATATATTTGTTTATTTGATACCCAGGCAAGAATGGAAGCTTCTTTAACTATGACCTTGCCTGTCCTCAGAATGTACAGTATTACTTTTCTCATGGTGGTATTAATAAAAGCTAACTCACAGCAATCCTTATTAGTGTCTAGACTCTGTTCTTATCACATAACTCATTTGATACTCAAAACAACACCTTAAGTTATTTAACCACTTTCCTCTTTCTAGAGATGAGGAAACTGAGGCACAGGGAAGTTATGTCAGTTTTCTCTACACATACCTATCATCAAGGCATTTAGGACCCAGAGGCTGTGGTCTCAAATGCTAACTACTTTTCTTGAGTTGACACTCAAAAATGTTTATTTATTTATTTTAAATTTTTTTGTGGTACACAGGCTTCTCACTGTTGTGGCCACTCCCATTGCAGAGCACAGGCTCTGGACGTGCAGGCTCAGGGGCCATGGCTCACAGGCCTAGCTGCTCCACGGCATGTGGGATCTTCCCAGACCGGGGCACGAACCCGTGTCCCCTGCATCGGCAGGCGGACTCTCAACCAGTGCACCACCAGGGAAGCCCCAAAAATATTTATTGATGCATGAATCAACACAGAATTCATGAAAGGCTAAGAATAAACATGATTTGCAGCTATTTTCTAAATATATGATAAAGCATAAATCCATACCATACAGAGAATATATAATTCTAACTCAACTCAGAACTATATTATTACAGACGTTTTCTTATCTGGCATGGTTCAATTTAGAGTTGTTTGGTTGAAATTTTTCAATTATTGTTCATAATCATTAAATATTGATGCAAATTTCTCTTAAATATTAACTTAAACACCAATGCATGCAGTCTGTGCTGGAAAACCCAGGAGGGAAGTGGTGGCTGATTGAAGCAGGCAGCGGCAATTTCATGTGTTCCCTGCACCTGTTGAAAGTATTGCAGGTGCTGGCTGAGAGACAAGACTTAAATACTTCAATATTAATGTTTATTAATATAGAATATTTAATTATTATCTAAAAATGCTATTTTTTACATGCAATGCATGTGGAAAATCAGCGAAGAAAGTGCAAATGGGTAATACATGTGGTTTTTTGGATGCACGCTCAAAGTTTTTGGTTTGAGTACTTTCCCACTCATTTGAAATCTCCGTCATCTTTCTTGGGTAAATCACATCCAGAAATGAACTCTAGACAATTTCAGAGTCAAGTTTTTTAAAAGAGAGAGTAAAATAAAAACTGTTTGCAAAGTCATCTTAGTGCAAAACGCTTCTGTTATTTTTTTGGATAATATCTCCAGTCTTTTTCAGCTTTCGTGCCCTCACTTAATTAGCAAATTTTTAGTGACTTGCCTGGTTGTACTTGAAAGCATTCAACTAATTTTTATGGAAACGCCTCTTTTCTGACAATCATAATTGGATTGATGCAATATTTAATTAAATTATGTAAATATAATAACTGATATAGCTGGAATGAATAGGCTTGGAAACAACAAAATCAATTTTAATGAACATAATATTCAGCTTGTGGGAGCAAATATTCATAAGCTTTTTAGAGAGTAATCTACCAACTGCATGTGTTTATCAAACTTTGGGCTAAGTTAAATTCTTGAGCTGAAGAGTAGAACGTAGATTAATCCTGGAAAATGTTAAGCAGGCTTTATTTAAAATAAATTCCTCAGTCATAATGGTCAGTCACAGGTATCTGACGACTGTTGATTATGTTGTTCATAACTGTATGTAGCTCACATGTGAAGTACCTCCCCTGCACTGGCCTCTGAAGGGTAGCAGAATATGCCACCCAAAAATATGCCACTTTGACATAAGGTTTATTTTGAGCTAGAATCACTTAAAAAACAGCAGACACAGGAAGAGCATTTGAATCTTCCCTGTCCTCCTGCAGATAGGAGGTAAAAACTCCCTTATGAAAGATGTTCTCCCTGTACCAGGAAAAAAGAAACATTCTTCAATAAGAGTCATAGCCGAGAGAATTCTGCACAAACAGCCGTTGTTAAAATCATTCTATCTTCCTTTAGCTTCCTCACATAGTTTAGCAACTTTTTCACATCTCCCTTTCTTTGTTAAACCTGGTATAAATACGTTTAGGTTTTGTTACTTCTTTGGATCTTCTTTTCCTTATGAGGGCTCCTGTGTCACATAAAACTTATATAAATCTGTATCCTTTTCCCCTGTTAATCTGCCTTATGTCAGTTTAATCCTCAGGTCCAGCCAAAAAGCTCTAAGAGGATAGAAGTAAAAATCTGCCGCCTCTACACCTTAGTTTTATCATGACAAGTTTAAGAGCAAGATATTTTAGAATAAAAAATAATATATTGAATTCAAGTCTCAAATTTGCCACTTATTAGCTGTGTTATTTTTTAGTAAATTTCTTAACCTCTCCACATCTCAGATTCCTCAATGATAAAATGGAAATTATATATATATATGTATATATATATATATATATATATATATATATACATATATACATCAGCTTGTTGCTAAAGTAAAATCATTATACAATGAATTGAATGTAATACCAGGTAAAAAGTACAGATTAAAGATATGGCAGCTGTAACTATACTCCCAGTCTTCTATAATACCTATAATCTGTAATACCTTCTTTTATCAGAGTTATCCTTGTTTCTGTATTTTCTACATACCTTTCAGGCTTGGAAAGGTCTAAGATATATAATTTTACTCCTCATACTTTCTCTTGGAAATGTCCTTTCTATTAATGCTGTCCTCGGTTCACTACATTCTCTCACTCTGTCCATCAGTGAGAAACATTTGGCTAATCCAGCTCCTTTCCATTTTTGCCAATGCATGTTATCGCCTATTAGTTTGTTGAGAAAACTCATCTGAAGTAATTTTCTGACATACATGTAATTGAATTGGGTGGTAAAAAATCCAACCAACATATGCAATGGAGGAGCAATTGAATACCCTATTTATTATAAGAAAAATCAGAAACTTAATAGAGGGCAAGCATGAGAGATTGTCTTTGAGATATTTAGAGTAATAGTGTAAGAGCAAAGCTAGAAGACAGATAAGTAAAGTTCTGAGACCTGGACGTGTAGTTGTAGAGCCATTGCCACAGGAAAGAGAACTTTCCTGATTATCCAAAAGGCACTCCTTTGCAGGAGGCATCACATAAACATTACTGTTCAGGTTCTAATTACGAGCACAATTCTCTGCTGTAAGTTGTACATTAGAGGCCCTGGTCACATCCTAAACCTGTAAAAAGCCTAATCACTGCAGTAAAAGCATACCTGGACACCAAAATAATTTTAAGTTTGGTAAATATAGTAGACATATAACAATGATTTTAGTCACTATAGAAATAGGAAAACTAAAAATGTTGTAATTCAAGTCTATAAAATCATAAAAAGAACCAGAGACTTTGGAGCATGAAGTGTTTCCCCACATCCCAGAGCATTCATACTAGAACACTTTCTCCTTAAAAACTTGAAAGAGATCATTTCAAGGTAAATAAAACAGATTCCACTGTACCTTGAAAGTAAATTTATGAAAATTATTATCCTGAAAAGTAATGAGTCTTAGAGACCAAAATTATAAATTGCATTCTCATGTCAGTTGCTAAGGCTACATGCATAAATATCTTAAAATTTGCTCTTTCTTCCTTCCTTCTTTCTCTTTCTCTCTCTTTCTTGCTCTCACTCTCTTCTCTCTCTCTCTCATTAGATTTCCCTCATAGATAACTCAATCATTATGATTTTTACTGAATTGTACATAACCAGGAACTTGACTGTAAAGAACAAATCTCTCAATAGGACAAAAAATGCTTTAATGGAAAGGTGGAAAGAAAGACTGAACTACTTCTCAAATTTTATATCTGTTCTCTGAAAACATAGGAGCATTGCACTATGACTAATAGAGCTAATGAGTCATTTCCAATGCTGATTAGTTGTACGGTCTTGTAAACCTTAGTTTGTTTATCTTCAAAATGGCAAAAAAATCTTTCTCACGGTTATGTTGGTGAAATAAAGGAGATGATAAACTATGCAACATGTTTCCTACAATTCCTGGTACAGAGGAAGCTTTTGATAAATGGTAATTAAATTGTTTTGATCAGTATCCACTATTGTACTATAATTTATATGATATAAGGAAGTAAAATTAAGCTGAGTGCATGTTTGACAAGCCAGCTGATTTTGGATTTCCACAAATGGCAGGTGCTACAAACTTTACTGTAGTTAGTAATGTCATACTCTGTACCATTTATTCAGATGGAAACCACTGGACCACCACAGAAAACTCAAGCAAACACTATATGTATACATATATATATATATTATATATATATTTATTTATTTATATCTATTTTATATATATATAATTTGTATGTATATAGACAAGAACTAAACATATGTATTTTTTTCTAAATCAAACACAATTAGACATTACATTCTAGCCTACAAGTAGAAAGACCCCAGGAGCTAAATAACAGCTATGGTGAAAAAAAATTCCTAACCTTATCACATTTCAAGGTCTTCTAAAGCAGCAGCTAGATCTCATTTTCTGTAATATATATGGATACAGATAAAAATACAGAGCTATGTGTGAAGTTTTGTGGACAATATAATAAAGGCATGCTATTAACTGATGTTTTGGGAAGCTTACAGTCTTTTGAAGAAATAAAAATTTTAGGGGATTAAACAAATAAAAGACTCAGGATAGTATATAATTAATTAGAATATATTATTTAATATATATCTGATAAGCCATTGAGACAATATCTGGTCTGTTACTAAAAACTGATTAATTCACCTGATGAGTATATAGGACATAAAGCTGTACTTTATTACTTGCAGAGAATAAGACCAAAGCTCATGCATAAACTGAGTTGAATGTTTGACCAAGGTTAATGCTTGCGAGTTGCTCTAATTACACCTACCTGATCTAGAAGACACATTTTCTGTAATTCTCAACCATGATTGACAAGGCACCAGTGGGCATATGGGAAGAGGAAACTTGCTTATTTGTAATGACTATCACGTACCAGTGTAAGGAACCCATGTTTATTAATTAGAAGTGCAGAGCAAAATCACTAGGACACCTTTCTCAAGGACTTAATTTCCAAGGAGCCTGACTTATCACCCTCACTTGAGAAACACTGCTGTAAAGAATAATCAGTTCCTGATTTCTCAGATCAAGGGCTCTACAACTTGTCCTATAGTAGAGGAAGTTTATGGAAGTTGTATGCAATTAAAATACTTTGTAAGAGCTTAAAAAATTGTACTTCCAAAATATCTGGAGTGAAGTGAGTGAAAAGATGGAATAGAATTGATCTATATTTTACCAATGAACAAAACTTGGATTGGTTAATCAGGAAAGCAGACTTCAGTACTGTGTGAAAAATTTTCAGGATATATTGAAATGGCCCTCTTTCAATGAAGTGTTACTCTATCATGACAAATTTCTAGAGGAAGTTGAAATATCAGTGGTATATATATGGCACTCCTGTTCTTCTCCTCTATCAATTATAGTTACAATTAATTGATTATTATGCTTTTTTTTTCCTGCTGAGCTTGGATGAAGTAAGAATGTTTCTTAACACAGCATTGTGGGTAGTGAATAAAATGGATTAAATTTGGCATGCGATATAAAATCTATTTGCTGTACTGGAACTAAATGATTTCTATCTCTTTAAATCTAAGATTTATGAATCAATATTCAGGATATTTTAAGAAATATACAATGCATAATTTTGGTAATTCTAGTGTCTGCCCTTCTGCATATGCATTGTGAAATCCAGAGGGCTTCACTGTAAAGTTATTTCTCCAAAACAGTCAAAATATTCAGAAGTACTTTCAAATTTTTCTCAGTAAATATTAATCATATATAGGAGAATAATAGTACCGAATTTCCTAAAATCCAATGTAAATTTATAAAATATTACTTCGTGTGGAAAACATTTAGTGACTTACAATACAGATGCAATTCTAATGGACTTGTTGCAAGTGTAATATATGGGGACATGGAAAATTTTGTTTTAACAAGTGTTATAAAAAAGAATTGTACTTATGAAAGTCATAATACCCAAAGGATAAGAACTAGAAGACAAAAAATTATTACATCTATTCCAAAATCATATTTAAGATGTTAAAATCATATTATGCTCAGCCATTAAATTCAAATGTTTTATTACTAACATAGGTGATATTGATGTATTAGAAGAGTCAATTGTTAAAACTTTTAGAATGCATCCTGACATTATTTTTACTAGATAATGACAAAATCATTAGTCTTACATTTTTCATGGTCATTAAGCCTATTCTGGTTTAAGTAACTAAATATTCTGGTTTGTGGTAGTTAATTATTGCTGCATAACAAATTATCCCAGGATAAATATTTTGTTATCTCATAACTTCTGTGAGTCAGGAATTCCAGGCACCATTTAGCTGGGTCATCTGATTCAGGTCTCTGAAAAGACTTCAATCAAATTGTCAGCTGGGACTATGGTTTCATCTGAAGGGTCAGTTGGGGCAATCCACTTCTGAGCTCATCCATATGATTTTCGGCAGGATTCAATTTATTGTGAGCTGTTGAACTGAGTTCTCTGTTCCACGTTGGAGCTTCTCACAGGTCTTTATCATGTAGACCTCTCCATAGGTCAACTCACACCATATCAACTGTCTTCCCTCAGATTCAGTGAGGGAGAAAACAACAAATGACTTGCAAAAGTATTTTATCAATAGTGCTGATTACCTAAGTAAAATCTAATGAAAAGCTCATACTTTCCATAGAATTATGGGGAAAAATTAACTGTTATTAAAGATAATTTTAAATCCTTGCACTTTATTTGGTTTAAAATCTAGTTTATTTGTAAGAGCAATATGGATCACCAATGTAAGAAAAGCAGGATATTTCTTTTTGTGCATCTTGTTCCACTAATTATATGCTGCATTAAGGTATTTGCTCTTCTGATTTTCTATTAACTCAGAACTTTATTCTGTTATGGTTTCATGGAGGCTCCAAGTTGTAAATGACCTTAAAAGTCTTCAAGTTAGATTCCAAGTATGCTTAAATGCATGAAAGACTACTCCTTCTATGGGATTGCTATAGCTGAGTACTCCAAGTAATAAAAAACAAAAAATAAAGCAAAACAAACACAATTTTGAGCTTTTCTACTTGAAAATTGTCATTATTTAAGTACTGCTTGCTATGATTTCTGTCCTGTGGCTTCAAATAGTAATCTAATATACTTCTATATTAAAATGACTTTTTATCCCTCTGAGTAATTTTTTTTTTTCCATCAACTGCTGTTGATGATACACAGACTAATGGAAAGAGCATTGCCTTTGGAGCCCAAAGGAACTTGGTTAACATCTAGAATTAATTGGTGTTATTTTCATGGATGGACTTTAGCAAGTTGCTTAAACTCTTTAATCCTACCTTTGTTTATAAGTAAATGGGGTTAATAACATCTCTCAAGACAGATATGATCCTTAATAAGAAAACATTTTAATATTATAGCATTATTCTTGTCATATAGTGGGACAACTATGCATAAAGATCCCTTCCTTCATTTGCTAATTTATGTATTACAATGTGTCATCTGAATATTTAAGGATTTCCCTACAAGATAAATGCAGTTAAGGAGAAAATTCTAAGTTAAAATTGATAAGACTGGGTACTCAGTTTCTCAGCCTTACTTTTTTTTGTGGGATGCGGGCTTCTCACTGTTGTGGCCTCTCCCATTGCAGAGCACAGGCTCCGGACACGCAGGCTCAGCGGCCATGGCTCATGGGCCCAGCCGCTCTGCGGCATGTGGGATCTTCCTGGACCGGGGCACGAACCCGTGTCCCCTGCATCAGCAGGCGGACTGTCAACCACTGCGACACCAGGGAAGCCCAGGCTTACTTTCTTAAGGAGCAGATGAGTTTGTCAGCCCAGTGATCAACAGTTGAAAGAGCAGGTTTCTTCCATGTCACACCTATTTTAAATAGTGCTGCAATGAACGTTGGGGTGCATGTATCTTTTTAAATTATGGTTTTCTCCAAATATATGCCCAGGAGTGGGATTGTGGGATCATATGCAACCTAAGTGGCCATCAACTGATGAACAGATAAAGAAGATGTGGTGTATATATACAATGGAATATCACTCAGCCATAAAAAATGAATGAAATAATACCATTGCAACAACATGGGTGGACCAAGAGATTATATAGCTAAGTGAAGTAAGCTAGAAAGAGAAGGACAAATATCATATATCACTTATATGTGGAATAAAAAAAATGATACAAATGAACTTATTTACAAAATAGACATAGATTCACAGACATAGAAAATAAACTTATGGTTACCAAAGGGGAGATTGGAGGGAGGGATAAATTAGGAGTTTGAGGAAAAATATACACACTACTATATATAAACTAGATAACCAACAAGGACCTACTATATATCACAGGGAACTATGCTCAATATCTTGTAATAACTTACAATGGAAGAGGATGTAAAAAAGTATATATATATATATGTGAATATACATATGTATAATGGAATATAAATATGTATAACTTTGCTGTATATCTGAAACTAACACAAAATTGTAAATCAACTGTATTTCAATAATTTTTTCATAAAAAAGAGTGAAGGAGCAGGGACAATGGAGAATTCATGAGGGTAATGGGCACAGTCTCAGCAGTCCATTCTGGTTTTGGAAGCAATAATGTGCAAAGTTTCAGTGCTCAGTATCCAGCACTCATGGAATAGTCTAGAGTAAATAGTGATTCTAATCTGCATTATAGTATGTATTTGAGAAAGTCAATACTTTGATTTTCAGAAAATATAAGAAAATTTGTTCTATTTTGTTTTTCAATTAGTTTATTTCAAAACTTCTTTGGCCTCTATCACTTGGGGACCTATTTGCTGAATTAAATATATTTGTAGTTATATTTCTTTTAAATGAATGCTTTTCTAAAATGCTTGAGAGTTCCTAAAATGTATTGTTTGTCTAACTTTTTAAAACCCACCTTTATCTATCTTGATCACTCATACTCTTAATAAAGGGAGAGGATAAAAATAAAAATTATCAGATATCCTACACCCTGTAGTCTTTTTGTTGTAAATTATGTTTTACAACATTTTAGTGTAAATATACAGTATTAGAACAAGCACTAAACTTAGAGTCAGATAAGTGGATTCTCTTCAGAGGTCTATAACTAACTAGTTGAAGGACTTGAGCATGCAGATTTGGTTATTCTTTCTAGGCTTTATTGATTTTTGTTTGTTAAAAATTGGAAGCAAAGATTTTCAAGATGATGGAGGAGCAGGAGGATGTGGAGTTCGTCTCTCTCCACAAATGCATCAAGAATACATGTACAGATGGAACAATTCTCACAGAACAGCGGCTAAACACTAGCAGAAGAGCTTGGACACCAGAAAGGACAATAAAGACCCCTGCATAACCAGGTAGGATGAAAGAAAGAAGGGAGAAAGAAGAGGAGAGGAAGAGGGATGGGACCTGCACCCCTGGAGAGGAGCTGAAGCAGAGGAGAGGTTCCTGCATCTGGAAAAACCCTCTCACCAATGAGGAAATTGGTTGGGACAGAAGCAAACCATCTGAGGCTGTGGGAGGAGTGTGAAAAGGCCAGTTTGTGGCAGACAGGACCGAGTAAGAACTACACAGATGGTCCGTACCACCACCCTGCACACCTGGAACTGGGTCGTGTTTCTGCTGGTGTGCACAGGGGCTAGGAGCTGGAGTGTGGGGATTGGAGAGCAAACCTGGGGAGGAGGACTACTGTTGGCTGTGAGAAGACAGCCTGAGGGGATGGGAGGGAAGAAATCTACAATCTGGAATGCCTGTGGAGGAAACTGAGACTGCCATGGAAGCACCATTCTTGAGTGACATGCAGAGGATGGAGCTGCCATTGCAGCCTCTCTCTCCTCATGTGCCAGTCCCTGACCCCCAGAAGCTAGGAAAGGGCCCCGTCAGGGCTGGCCCTCAGGTGTCTGCCACCGGGCACTAGAAAAGTCTCCCACTAGGGCCGGATCTCTTGCATCATGGCCACTGGCTTCCCCATGCACCTGTCACCTCTGGGGCTCCCATTACCCAGGCAGCCATGCCACCTCCATGCTCTGTCCTCACTGAGGCAGACACAAGTGCTCCAGGGAAGCCTCAGGAGAAGATACCTCTGGGTGGCCCACAGGCAGAGGTGAGGCTAAAACCAAGCTGTCCCCCAGGGGTGAGGCAACTAAGAAAGAGCAATGAAAATCTTTCCATCAGCTGAACAAGCTGCAGCTTAAATCCCCATGATTGGCTTGGTAGACCCTACATATATGGAATATCTGAATGGACAATGAGTGTTCCCACAAAAGAAACTGGTCTGGCTCTGGCAGCTGTGGACTTTGGGGGCAAACACACATGGGAGCTGGGCCAGACCAGAGTCTGAGCTCTCTCTACAGTTCCCATAGCAGGTCCAGAGACAAATCTAGAGGCATTGGACGGCCTCCCAGGGAGGTGGAGGTGAGCTGTGGCTAACAGCGGGGGCAAGGACATTGACAGCTGAGACTCCAGGATAATATTATAATTACTATTATTTTTATTATGTTTTGATTTGTTCCATTGTTGATTTTGTTTTTTTTAATTCTTATTTTTTTATTTAGTTTTTTGGGGGGGGGTTTGGTTTGTTTGGGTTTTTCTTTTTTCTTGCTTTATAAATTTTTAAATATATTTTTATTTTTTTATATTTCTATTTTTACTTTGCTTTTTTGTTGTTCTGTGTTTTTTCCCTTTTTCCCCTTGTTCTATTTTGTTTTTATCCTATTTTTCTCTTTATTCTGTTTTGTTTTTATCTTTTTAAAAATCATTTTTGTGTGTTTATTTTGTTTTCTTTGCTTTACTTTTCAGGTTGCATTCTGCTTTGTTTTCTGTTTTGTGTATTTGTTAGTTTTGTTTTTAATTGTTTGATTTAATTTTGGGGTACTTTTGTTTGTCTGGTTGTTCTCTTGTGTTTTGTATTCTTTCGTTTTTCTTTGGTTTCTTGTGTGTGTGTGTTTTGTTTGTTTTTGTTTGTTTAGTTTTGCTTTAACCAATTGTCTGGGGTTTTGTTGGTCTTTTTTATTGCTGTTGTTGCTGTTTGTTTCTTTGTTATTTGTCTTGGGTTTTGTTTCTCTGTTTGTTTTTATTTGTTTTCTTCCCCCATATTTTTTCCTTTGTTTTCCCTCCTTTATTTCCATGACTTGTGGTTTGAGGGGTCTTGGTTCCCCAGCAGGGGGTCAGGCCTGAGCCTCTGTGGTGGGAGCAGTGAGTCCAGGATGCTGGACTGCCAGGGAATTCCAGGCCCAGGAAATAATAATCAGCAAGAGCTCTCCAGGAATTCTCCATCTAGAATCCAAGACCTGGATCCACTCATACACCTGCAGGCTCCAATGCTGGATGCCTTACGCCAAACAACAGGCAAGAGAGGAACACAAACTCACCCATCATCAGACAGGCTGCCTAAAGTCCTACTAGCTCACAGATACCCCAAAACACACCAAATGACACAGCCCTGCCCATCAAAGGGACAATATCCAGCTCCACTCACAAGAATGCAGGCACCAGTCCTTCCCACCAGGAAGCTTACACAAGTCACTGGACCAACCTCATCCACCAAGGGCAGACATCAGAAGCAAGAGAAACTATGACCCTGCAGCCTGTGCAAAGAAGACCTTAAACACAGTAAGACAAAATGAGATGACAGAGAAATATGTTGCAGACTAAGGAGCAACACAAAAATGCACAAGACCAAATAAATGAGGAGGAAATAGGCAACCTAACTGAAAAAGAATACAAAGTAATGATAGTAAAGATGAGGCAAAATCTTGGAAATAGAATGGAGGCATGGATAGGAGAAATACAACTGTTTAACAAGGACCTAGAAGAACTAAAGAACAAATAGTGATGGACAACACAATAACTGAAATGAAGAATACACTAGAAGGAATCAATAGCAGAATAAGAGGCAGATGGACAGATACGTGACCTGAAAGATAGAATGATGAAAATAATTGCTGCAGAACAGAATAAAGAAAAGAGAATGAAAATAAATGAGGACAATATCAGAGACTTCTGGGACAACATTAAACACACCAACATTCAAATTATAGGGGTCCCAGAAGAAGAGAAAGGGAAAGTGTCTGAGAAAATATTTGAAGAGATTATACTTGAAAACTTCCTTAACATGGGAAAGGAAATAGTCAATCAAGTCCAGAAAGTGCAGAGTCCCATACCAGATAAATCCAAGGAGAAACAAGATTAAACACTTATTAACCAAACTAACAAAAATTAAACACAGAAAATATATTGAAAGAAGTAAGGGAAAAGCAATAAATAACATACAAGGGAATCCACATAAGGTTAACAGCTGATTTTTCAGCATAAACTCTGCAGGAAGAAGGGAGTGGCACAATATATTTAAAATGATGAAAGGGAAACACCTACAACCAAGATGACTATATCCAGCAAGGATCTCATTCGAATTTGACAAAGAAATCAAAAGCTTTACAGACAAGCAAAAGCTACAAGAATTCACACCACCAAAACAGCTTTACAACAAATGCTAAAAGAACTTATCTGGGCAGGAAACACAAGGAAGAAAAAGATCTACAGAAAGAAACACAGAACAATTAAGAAAATGGTAATAGGAACACATATATCAATAATTATGTTAAATGTAAATGGATTAAATGCTCCAACAAAAAAGGTACAGACTAGCTGAATGGATACAAAAATAAGACACATATATATGCTGTCTTTGAGACCCACTTGAGACCCAGGGACACATACAGACTGAAAGTGAAGGGTTGGAAAAAGATATTCCATGCAAATGGAAATCAAAAGAAAGCTGGAGTAGCAATACTCCTATCAGATAAAATAGACTTTAAAATAAAGACTGTTACAAGAGATAAGGCAGGACACTACATAATGATCAAGGGATCAATCCAAGAAGAAGATATAACAGCTGTAAATATTTATGCCCCCAGCATAGGAGCACCTCAATATATATGGAAACTGCCTACAGCCATAAAAGGGGAAATCAACACTGACACAATAATAGTGGAGGACTTTAACAATACACTTACACCAATGGGTAGATCATGCTGCAGAAAAGTAATAAGGAAACACAAGACTTAAATGACACTTTAGACCCAATAAACTTAATTATAAGACATTCCATCCAAAAGCAGTAGAATGCACTTTCTTCTCAAGTGCACATGGAACATTGGCCAGGACAGATCACATTTTGCGTCACAAGGCAAGCCTTACTAAATTTTTAAAAAATGAAATTGTATCAAGCTTCTTTTCCAACCACGATGCTATGAGATTAGAAATAAATTACAGGGAAAAAAAAACATAAAAAACACAAACACATGGAGACTAAACAATATGCTACTAAATAACCAAAAGATCACTGAAGATATCAAAGAGGATATCAAAAAATACCTAGAAACAAATGATAATGAAAAAACGACAATCCAAAACCTATGCAATGCGGCAAAAGCAATTCTAAGAGGGAAGTTTATAGCAACACAATGTTACCTCAAGAAACAACTCAAGTAAACAACCTAACTTTACACCTAAAGCAACTACAGAAAGAAGTACAACTAAAACCCAAAGTGAGTAGAAGGAAAGAAATCATAAAGATCAGAGCAGAAATAAATAAAATGGAAATGAAGAAAATGATAACAAAGAACAATAAAACTAAAAGATGGCTCTTTGAGAAGGTAAACAAAATTGATAAACCTTCAGCTAGATTAATCAAGAAAAAAAGGGAGAGGACTCAAATCAATAAAGTTATACAGGAAAAAGGAGAAGTTAAAACTGACACCACAGAAATACAAAGGATCATAAGAGACTACTATAAGCAAATATGCCAAGGTACAACAGCAAAAGACTGAACCAGGAAGAAATAGAAAATATGAATAGACAAATCACAAGTAATTAAATTGAAACTGTGATAAAAAACCTTCCAACAAACAAATGTCCAGGACCAGATGGCTTCACAGGTGAATTCCATCAAACATTTAGACAAGAGCTAACACCCATCCTTCTCAAACTCTTCCAAAATTAGCAGAGGGAGGAACACTCCCAAACTCCTTCTATGAGTCCACCATCAACCTGATACAAAAACCAGACAAAAATATCACAAAAAAGAAAATTACAGGCCTATATCACTGATGAACATAGACACAAAATCCTAAATAAAGTAGTAGCTAACAGAATCCAGCAACACATTAAAAGGATCATACACCATGATCAAGTGGGATTTATCCCAGAGATGCAAGGATTCTTTAACATATACAAATCAATAAATGTGATACACCATATTGACAAATTGAAGGATAAAAACCATATGATCATCGCAAAAGGTGCAGAAAAACTTTCGACAAAATTCAACACCTAGTTATGATAAAAACTCTCCAGAAACTGAGCATAGAGGGAAACTACCTCAACATAATAAAGGCCATATATGAAAAACCCACAGCAAACATCATTCTCAATGGTGAAAAACTGAAAGCATGTCCTCTAAGATCAGGAAAAGACAAAGATATCTACTCTCTCCACTTTTATTCAACATAATTTTGGAAGTCCTAGCCATGGCAACCAGAGAAGAAACAGAAATAAAAGGAATACAAATTGGAAAAAAAGAACTAAAACTGTCACTGTTTGCAGATGACATGGTACTATACATAGAAAAACCTAAAGGTATCACCAGAAAACTACTAGAGCTAATCAATGAATTTGATAAAGTTGCAGGATAAAAAATTAATACACAGAAATCTTTTGCATTCCTATACACTAACAATGAAAGATCAGAAAGTGAAATTAAGGAAACTATCCTATTCACCACTGCAACACAAAGAATAAAATACCTAGGAATGGACCTACATAAGGAGGCAAAAACCTGTACACAGAAAACTATAAGACACTGATGAAAGAAATCAAAGGCAACACAAACAGATGGAGAGGTAGACCATGTTCTTGGATTGGAAGAATGAATATTGTGAAAATGACTATACTACCAAAAGCAATCTACTGATTCAATGCAATCCCTATCAAATACCAATGGCATTTTTCACAGAACTAGAACAAAATTTTACAATTTGTATGGAAACACAAAAGACCCTGAATAGCCAAAGCAATCTTGAGAACGAAAAATGGAGATGGAGAAATCAGACTCACTGACTTCAGACTATACTACAAAGCTACAGTCATCAAAACAGTATGCTTTTGATGGACAGCTACATGTAAAAGAATGAAATTAGAGCACTCCCTAACAGCATACACAAAAAATAAACTCAAAATGGATAAAAGATCAAAATGTAAGGCTAGACAGTATAAAATTGTTAGAGGAAAACATAGGCAGAACATTCTTGATGTAATCACAGCAAGATCATTTTTGACCAACTTCCTAGAGTAATGAAAATAAAAACAAAAGTAAACAAAAGGGACCTAATGAAACTTAAAAACTTTTGCACAGCAATGGAAACTATAAACAAGATGGAAAGACAACCCTCAGAATGGGAGAAAATATTTGCAAAAGAAGCAACTGACAAAGGATTAATCTCCAAAATATACAAACAACTCATGCATCTCAATATCAAAAACACAAACAACACAATCAAAAAAATGGGCAGAACACCTAAATAGACATTTTCCAAAGAAGACATACAGATGGCCAAGAGGCACATGAAAAGAAGCTCAACATCATTAATTATTAGAGAAATGCTAATCAAAACTACAATGAGGTATCACCTCACACCAGTCAAAATGGCCATCATCCAAATATCTACAAACAATAAATGCTGGAGAGGGTGTGGAGAAAAGGGAACCCTCTTGCACTGTTGGTGGGAATGTAAATTGATACAACCACTATGGAGAACAGTATGGAGTTTCCTTAAAAAACTAAAAATAGAACTATCATATGACCCAGCAATCCCACTACTGGGCATATACCCAGAGAAAACCATAATTCAAAAAGACACATGCACTCCAATATTCATTGTGACACTATTTACAATAGCCTGGCATGTAAGCAACCTAAATATCTATCAACAGATTGATGGGTAAAGAAGATGTGGTATATATATATATATATATATATATATATATAATGGAATATTACTCAGCCATAAAAAGGAATGAAATTGGGTCATTTGTAGAGACGTGGATGGACCTAGAGACTGTCATACAGAAGTAGAAGTAAGTCAGAAAGAGAAAAAGAAATATCGTATATTAACACATATATGTGGAATCTAAAAAAATGGCATAGATGATCTTTTTGCAAAGCAGAATTAGAGACACAGACATAGAGAACAAACATATGGATACCAAGGGGCAAGGGATGTGGGATGATTTGGGAGAGGTGGATTAACATATATACACTATTGATACTATGTATAAAATAGATCACTAATGAGAACCTATTGTATAGCATAAGGAACTCTACTCAATGCTCTGAGGTGACCTAAATGTGAAGGAAATCCATAAATGGGTAATATATGTATATGTATAGCTGATTCACTTTGCTGTACAGTAGAAACTAACACAACATTGTAAAGCACCTATACTCCAATAAAAATTTTAAGAAAATGGAAGCAAACACAAAATATAGGAATGGAGAGACCTAAAATTACACTGCTAAAGTTCTTACTTATTAATAAATGAAACTCCTGCACTCTCATCCATATATACTATGATAGCTGAAATTATCAAAGGTGTTTCTTTCCATCCTAGTGAGGAATTGTGGAATGAATGTTTTCACAGGTGACTAAATATTGGAAGGGTACCTTAAGAGACCTGATATCCTAAACATATCATGTTCAATATGACTTTAAATTGAATATTAAAGTCATTTATTACTAGAAAGTGTTTCTTATTAAATAATGTAACAGCTACCACTGCTGAGTTCACTACATGTATGCTCACCTGAAGTATTCAGATGATTAAAGCATTTGAAATAATTTTCAAAAATGATATCACAAATTCATAAGATATGTAAAATGTATGGTCTCCAGTGTCTCTACTTGTAATATGGAATATATTTTTTCTTAGCAGTTAATATGTCAGTCAACTTCAAACAGTCACATTGAATTTTGCTGCTTTACCCAGTGAAAGACTGAACATTCCTGTTTTATAGCTATATCTATACTTATACCTCTATCTATCTATTTATCTATCTATCCATTTATCTTTTTATATTAGGTAAGTAGAGAATTTGGTAAGAAATATAGTTGGTGGTATGGGCCTTCACTCAAGCAAAAAAAGCCTCCCACATCATCTTCGAGAATAAGGAAAACAAAACCCTTCTTTTTCTTATGTTAGGCAGCCTTCTAAAATAATCTCAATGATCCACATCCTTGTGCAGTCCTCTCTTCTTGAGTGTTAGATGAACCTAGTAATTTGCCTCTAATAAATAGAAAGTTGTAAAAGTGATAGACCATCATTTTCAAATTTAGACAAAAAACACCATGACTTCCTTCTTTCTCATACTCCAACTTTTACCTTCTTATGTTCTCTGCATTTCTCTCTCATCATCATCGTCATCATCTTGCTTGCTTGCTCTGATGAAGCAAACTGGCATGTTGTGAGCTACCCAATGGAGAGACCCATGTGACAAGGAACTGAGAGCAGTCTCTGGTCAAAATCATTGAGGAATTGTGGCCTTAATTTGACAGCCCCTGAGGAATGGAAACAAGCCAAACACAATGTGAGTGAACTTGGAACTGAATTCTTCCCCAATCTAGCTTTCAGTTGAGACTGCAACCCCAACAGACTTGTGAGAGCATGCAGTCTTATAAAAGACCCTTATCCAAAATACCCAGTTAAGCTATACCAAGATTGCTAGCCCACAAAGACTGTGAGATAACACATGTTTTGAGCAGTTAAGTTTTGTCAGATTTTACTAGTAATAATAGATAATTAATGCATCCCTCCTGCAATATTGACTTCTGGTGGATAAAGCTATATTAATCTTTTGTGTGTTACTCTATGATCATTCTTACTTTTTTTACAGTTCTGTTAATTCAGACTGGAGTGTACAGAGAATAAGTAGGCTTGAATATTCATATTTCATATAATACATATAATGTACATATATATATATATGCATTCACTGCACACAAATCCTGAAATATTAGTGAATAGAAATTTAAATGTGAATTTTCAGTTTGAAGATGTAAATGTCTATGAAATGTCTCTTGTACTGTTACAACAAAGCAACTGAGATTTTGAGTTCTAAAAGGAAATGAGATGACTCACCTATTAGGTTAACATTTGTATTTGTCTTATTCAAATTCTCATCTCAAAAGATATGAATTTTTTTTCAAATTTAGCCTTAGGCTCCTCATAGTCTTGCTTCAGCCCTTCATAATTCCTTTTATATTTTGTGTTTTTTTAATCATTTGCTTTCATTGCCTCTAAAAGTGGCAAGTTTCTGAAAATCTTAGAATTGAATTATCTATTAAAATCTGCTTGAAATATTTACCACTGACTAGAGAACAAGGTTGATAGGGTTTAATCTTTCAAGTCAAGTGATAAATATAACATGATCCAGGGATCAGATTAAGTAGAAGTGACTGCATTATGTATCCTAATGCTGGTAAATGCTTAGGTAAGTAATTTAAAGATGCTAAATAGGAGGTTCCTGAAAAGGAAGGGAACCCTTCCAATTAGCTCACTGTGAAAAGGTCAGCTTTGGAACTTAGAGTCAGCAAATTTGTCTTTGTGGCCTAACAATTATCCAAATGTCACAATGTAATTGTATCCTTATCTAATTCACTAAGCTGACAGTTACCCCAGGATGGTAATTTTGATATGTGCAGTTGCATTCCATCAGCAACTGGGTTAACACTTCCTGTTACATGGTCAGAACTCTACAAGAAATGGATGCAAATAGAAAAACAAATGTGAAAGACAAAGACCTAAGTTCCCCTTACCATGAGAAAATGGCGGTGATAACCCAGGTTTGGGATGTCTCCTCAAGTAATAAGGGACTTACTTCTTATTGCATGTATTAAAATAGTGGCATTAATTGACAAGGTTGTGTAAAAGAAGGTTGAAAATACCGAGCTATCAGTATATTCCTTAACAGCCCATGGCTAACTCAAAAGCAGCCAAAGCTTTCACAAAAGTACTAGGAAAAAAAGAAAAAGAAAGACCCAATTGATTTATATTTAAAATGCCATTCTAAATATCAGAAATCAGCAGGGTAAATTTTTCATATCGATTTTTCAATAACATGTGTATAGTAAGTTTCAGTATTTGGAGAATTGACAAATATATTTTATTATTTGATCCTGATAATAACATCATCAGAAAAGTAAGACTGGACTTTTGAATTTCATTGCCATTTAAAAATGAAGGAAAAAAAAATTCCAGAGAAGTTATAAGATTTACTGAAGGGAACACAGCTAGAAAAAAGGTAGCCCTGGTGTTTATAACCAAACAGTCTGACCCTAGCTCCTTCTGTTCTAATTAAAAAAAATAATAATTAATTGTATTGCAAACACACATTGTATGTGTGAGCATTTATGTATATGTACACATCCAATAAATTCTGGCACATGAGTTTATTCTTTTGCTAGGAATTTTTTTTTTTGTACTAGTGTCTCTTTTGGAGGGGGATAAAGGTAATTGGCTATATGAATTACATTGAATTACTTGAGCAGGTGTGAATAAACACCTGTCTGAGTAATGCTGCAAGTAAGTATAACCCTTTCCCCTGCAATCTACATACTTTTTACTTGAAACCCATGTCAAAAAGATAATCTCATTAAGCAAGGTATAAAACTCACTATCTCACTCATAAAAAAAAAAATGTTCTTTTGTTTGAACTCCAAGAAAGTTAATAAGAACTAACCATCCTAAAGCAAAGACTTTTAAGAGGTTTATAGAACCATGGAATTAGAAAATGGGATCTCAGATGATTTTATTTTGTTGCTTTTTACTAGAAGTAATTTTATCAAACTAAGAACATCTTTAGGCAAGGCAGACAATACAAAACTGAAAACTTAGCTGACCTGTCTGGTTTGAAAGAGCTAAAGGAAAACTATTTACTAATTCTAAAAATAATAACTGGTGATCAATAATGTCTGAGGAAAGTGCCCAATGGAACAAAGGAGTTAGAAATAAAGCATGTGGTTTCAGAAAAATAAAGTTCATAGCAGTTTGAGTCATATCTAGTCTATAAATGCTGGAAGCCCTGAAGAAACTCTTCCCATGACCAGGTTCCTGGGCAGTGTATGTCATTAAGAAATATGGTGCTAGTGACTAAATATTTGTGTCTCCCCAAATCCATATGTTAAATCCTAACATTTAGTGTGATGGTATTTGGAAATGGGGGCCTTTAGGAGGTGATTAGGTCATGAAGATGTACCCATCACAAATGAGATTAGTGCTCTTAAAAAAGGGCACTAGAGAACTTCCTCAACCCCTGCAGCCATGTGAACACAGAGAAATATGGTCATCTGTGAACGAGGAAGGGAGCTCTCACCAGACACCAAATTGGCCAGCACTTTGACCTTGGACTTCCTAGCTTCCAGAATCATGAGAAATAAATTTCTGTTGTTCATAAGCCACCCAGTCTATGGCATTCTGTTATAGCAGTCTAAATGGACGAAGACACTTGACAAAGATAAAATTTGTGGTGGTACTGGTGGTGATATTGTGTATTTATATGTAAATGTTTCAGCTGAGAAGTTTAAGAGAGTTTTGTTGCTCAAGACCATATAATTTAGGGCCAAACTCATGAATTATACAGGATTAGGATTCAGAAAAAGTGATGCAAAGAGCCAAGAAAAAATTTACTTAAATTGCTTCCTTAGATAGAATCTAAGCTGTCTTTTTCACTGAAACCTATAGAAACACTTTTGTATGTCTCATCTTTCCTGAAAATAATTTGCTTTCTTTCATCACTCCTCAAATGGGGGCAGGGAAAAGCAGAGAACAGAATGGCTTTGCTTGGGGGGAGAAAAGAGCTACGACCAGAAATACCCTTCAAACAGCTCTGAGGAAGTGTTAATAATTATTCCCCTAGGAAAGAAGGCATTTTGTGTCTACATATGACCCAAATCAGCATTATGCCAGTTCATTGGAAGGAAAGAGAAAAGATTTGGCAGCTACAAAGACTGATGGCCAGTTAAACAAGCCATTAGGTGGTTGGGTCGTTTTGAAAAATAGATTTTGCTCCCCCTCGCTTGATTAATGCACAAGTCAAGGTAGAAATTTTATTCGTAAGTCATTCTGAAAGGCAAAGTGTTCACATAACTAAAAATTTTATTGAGGGGAAAGACATTTGTGCAACCATATAATGATATCCTTTTTATTGGACTATCATTAAAGAATTATATCTTATTCAGTATTGCAAATCATTCCCATAAACACTGTAATGGGAGTGAAATGTTGTTTGGTCATAGAGGAGATCTCCCATAATATTAATATTAAATTTATTTAATGCTTAGTGTGCCATCATCTGCATTGCAAAAAGATCTTTTGCTGTTAAAAGCATTGTTAAAGGAGCACAAACATGATAATGAAGCTGAGTTACAGCCCAGTGCTAATAAAGGCCATGTAGGACTACATTTTAAAAGTAAATTAAATTAGGCTTAGAGAAATCATAAACATTTTAGAAAAGAAGCACTGTTTCCCTATTCAGTCTAAGATAAAAGACTTGTCACCTGAAAGACATGACATGAAAGGCATGATTTGGTGAGGAAAGGACAGATAAATGAGCTAAGAAAAAAATTAATCTAGCTAATGGTTATCTTGAAAAGTTAGAAGTAGGAAGAAGAACCTTGCAGTTGATATTGTCCTTAAGTCATGGTCACTGGAGCACAGGAATCATAGAACTAATGTAGCCACACAGATACTTAGGATTCTGCCAGGCCACATTTAATACTAAGCAAAGTTTTTACATTGACAGGATCACAGTGCTAAAACAGACTGTGGTTTCAAGCAAGACAGGCATTTCCAGATAAGTATTTTAAGACTGGGCTCCTGAAAATCTGCAGACATTACCTTTCATGAGTGTACAAGAAATGGAGATAAATCTCTCCTCCTCTGATCTATTTCTGCTCTCAGTGACTTCCCATTGTTATCTCTGTCCAACTTAGCACCATAAAGTTGGGAGAGCGGAAAACTATGAATCAGGAAAAAGTCTAATTCAAAAGGTCAGATCATCTTTTGTAAACATAATTTCATGAGATAAATAGATGGGGCGGGAATTCTGAACTGCTGACTGAGAAGGGGTTTTTCCACTCAGGGCTCACAACTTTGTTAAAGACTCTGGCCTCTAATTCCTGCTTTGTGCCTGAGGTTATCAAAATGGCCATAACAATTATGGGAAAGGGGAAATGAATATTGAATAGAAGAATAGTTTTCTCTTTTCTTTGCTTAATAAAAGGTAATATCGACTGGTGGTATCCACTTGATTCAGGCTTATGAGAAGGTTAGAAGAGAGAAGTTCAATATGGGATTTTAGGAACAAAAAGATTTTGTCTAACAACCAAAACCTGGCACTGGCTCTAAGTCCATTGTAATTATTCTTTTAGTGCAAAAATTAAATGACTAAAAGTTATCTTTAGAAGATACAAATATGTGTATTGATATTAATTGATTATGATCCATTAACATGTTGACATTCTTGAATTAATCATATTTGCTGACAAGTCATTTAGATTATATAAGATGTAAAGGGAACCTAAGGAGAATAGGCACTGGACAGCTAAGATCTGGTTTCAGTAGTTTGCAAGAATGATCAGAAAATGTTCAGGATACCTGAAGATAAGTAACACTCAAAAATAAGACGAACATATTGGATAAGAGGCTAATGAAGCACAAAATAATCTTAATCAGTGTAACTACTTCCCTAATATTCCACTAATTTTATCTGCTTTGAATACCTTATCTTTAGATTCTTTTAGAAGATGGGATATATAATAAAATACTAAATTACATGGTTTTGGATTTATGAGCTTTAAAAAAGGATGGTGGAGGAGTTATAAATTAAGGGGCTTTGTTATATATATATTTTTCTAAAGTGTTCTGTATCATATAATTATGATTCATTGGTAAATCCTGAAAATAAAAGATTATTTAACAACAGATTTGCAAGACTTCCCAGTGCAAAAATCCCTGAACAAATCTCCCTAAGAGAAAATCTATGTTCTCCAATTAAAATCTTCAAGGAAAGAAAAATCCTGATATCCAAGTGTGGTCTAGTTATTTGGAAATTTTGATTATTAGAACTGTCTTTCTTCTAGCAAACTGACATCTTTTTCCTTATACATTTAAACTCTTGGTCCAAAAACTCTGTGGCCATGAAGATGAAGGTGTAATCTTTCTTCCAAGTAATAGAATTTAGATGATATAAAAGAAATTTCCCCATGAATATTCTTTAGTCAATGAAACCTATTTTTCGTATGTGTTGTACTGATTTACTTTTCAAGATGATTACTTTACCTGGACACATTTCAGTTTGTCAATGTCACAGTTTAAACTGTGATGCCTAGATTCAGTCAAAAGGAGGCATTTCATGATGGTGGTGTCTGGAAAAGCCTGAACTTACTTCCTATTATTAACATAACAAATATACAGTGACATGGATCAATTCCCTCTGAAAGGGACCTGAGGACTAGGTGAATACCTGCTCCACAACAAAGGGACCATATCGAGATGCGTTTCAACACACCCTCAACAACAGGAACATATATCAAGAATGAATCAGGTGGTATAGACAACCACAAAGATTCTACAGACAACCAAGATCTAGGGTAGGATTGAAGGAGAAAGATCATCCTCTACACATGGCCACTCCTTCAAGACTGAGAGAGTTAAGTTTGGTCTAATACACAGAAACATACACAGGGAGACATACAAAATGAGGAAACAATGAAATATTTCAAAATGAAAGAACAAGACAAAACTCAAAAACAGATGTTAATGATATAGAAATAATAATCTACCTGATAAAGAATTCAAAGTAGTGGTCATAAAAATGCTCATAAAACTCAAGAGAAGAATGGATGAACATAATAAGTGCTTCAACAAAGAGAAAATAGAAGAGAGAACCATTCAGAGCTGAAGAATACAGTAACTGAAAAGAAAAATATGCTAGACGGAATCAACAGCAATTTAGATGATACAGAGGAATAGATCAGGGATCTGGAAGACAGGTTAGTAGAAATTGCTGAATCAGAGCAGCCAAAGGGAAAAATAAAATTTTTAATGAGAATTGTTTAAGGAACCTCTCTAACAACATCAAGCATACTAATATTCACATTGTAGCAGTCACAAACAAAGAAACAGAGAAAGAAGCAGAAAACCTATTTGAAGAAATAATGACAGAAAAATTCCCTAACCTGGGGAAGAAAACAGACATCCAGATCATGGAATCAAGAGATTTTCAAAAAAGAGGATCTCAAAGAAATCTACACCAAGACACGTTATAATTAAAATATCAAAAGTTAAGTATAAAGAAAGAATTTAAAACCATCAAGAAGAAAATAATATGTTACATATATAAGTGAACCCCCCAATAAGATAATTAGCAAATTTCTTAGCAGAAACTGTGCAGGCCAAAAGGGAGTGGAATGATGTATTCAAAGTGCTGAAGGAAAAAGAAAAAAGCACTTACAACCAAGAATACACTATCTGGCAAAGTTATCATTCAGAATTGAAGGAGAGATAAACCATTTCCCAGACAAGCAAAAACCAAAGGCCTTCATCACCACTAAACCAGCCTGACAAGAAATGTTAAAGGAACTGCTTTAAGTGGGGGAAAATGTCATAACTAGAAATAAGAAAATATATGAAAGAAAAAAATTCTAACTAGTAAAA
Source organism: Monodon monoceros (assembly GCF_005190385.1). NCBI lineage: Eukaryota > Metazoa > Chordata > Mammalia > Artiodactyla > Monodontidae > Monodon > Monodon monoceros. The sequence continues at coordinate 17,190,239 of NW_021703775.1, forward strand.
ACAAATATATACTAAAGGAAGTAGAACAACATCTCATAAAGTTAGAATGAAGAGTTAAAGAAAAAATGTAGTAAAATAACTAAAACTACAATAAGTAGTTAAAGGATGCACAAAATAAAAGTTATAACTTATGATGTAAAAAATTAAATGTGGGGGGATAGTAAAAATTTAGTGTTTTAGAATGCATTTGAACTTAAGTGAGGATCAACTTAAAATACTCTGCTTTATATATAGATTGTTATATATGAACCTCATAGTAACCACAAAACCAAAGCCTATAATACATACACAAAAAGTAATGACAAAGATATCCAAAGATAACAGTAAAGAAAATCATCAAACCCAAAGTGAAGAGACTAAAAGAAAAAGAAATGAACAGAGAAGAATCACAAAAATAACCAGAAAAAGATTAACAAAATGCAATAAGTATGTCCCTATCAATAATCACTTTAAATGAAATGGATTAATGCTCCAATCAAAAGACATAAGGTGACTTAATGCATAAAAAAAAAGATTAAAAAAAACCAAAAAACAAGATCTATCTATATGCTTTCCACAAGAGGCTCACTTCATATCTAAAGACACATGCAAGCTGAATGTAAAGGGATGCAAAAAAAGATATTTCATGCAAATGGAAGCAAAAAGAAAGCTGGGGTATTAATATTTATATCAGATAAAATAGACTTTAAAACAAAGATTGTAACAAAGCACAAAGAAGGGTGTCACATAATGATAAAGGGGTCAATCCAACAAGAGGATATAACATACTTATGTATCCAACATAGGAGCATCTAAATATATAAAGTAAATATCAACAGAAATAAAGGGAGAAAAAGACAGCATTGCAATAAGAGCATTGAGATATTATAATTACATTAAGTAAAGCCATATTATGCAATTGTTTTATTTAATAACAACAGGACTAATTATTTTTCCCATTAAATTTATACTTAGATGTCCCATTCCAATTTGTCCAGATCCTTCTGGAGTCTACATACCACTCACGTTATTAACAAACTCTCTTATCTTTCTCTTATTGAAAGACTTGACAAAGTAAAGCAGCAGGTTGAGGCTTTGAACTCAGACATCTGAAATAAACTTAAATATTAATATCTTAATAATTATGTAACCTGAGCTTTTGTGATTCAACTTCTTTATCTGTACAATGGGGAAAGATCTGCTTGAGTGTTTAAGTTTTTTGCCTTAGCACTCTCATTTGCATTACACTAGTCCAGGTCCTAATTTTCTTTAATTGCAACCTAACCCAGTTTAGATCAATGAAAATCAGGTGTGAAACTTTCTCTTGAACAATTTGAAGTGAACCTATGGAGTACCTAAATCAGTAGGAAATAAGCCAAGAGATAATGACCCTATATCTGCCAAAACAAATAGTAGGCCTGAGAATTAAGCCAGCACAGCAGAAATAGAGCGTGAATAAGAAGGACTCACTAGAAATATGTTTTAAGCCACTAGATACAGGTGTATAAAGTGATTTTAATGTCTTATTTATTTTTTTGTTCTAGATAACATTGGCCAATAAATTCTGTTTGTTATCTTAGCCAATTAAATTTCCTCCACTGGCAACCAAGATTTTACTTTGTGATTCATTCCACCCACTAAACTATCAGAAGTTATCATCTTCTATTCATCTCATAGAAAACTGCTTTCTCTTTATAAATATTATTTGTTTGGGACATTTATTTTAGATTTTGAAAAATATTATGTATACATACAGATACAGTTGAGATCTAATAATAAACATGCTCCTATGGAAACCACATGGAGATTCAGAATTGGAACCTCAACAATTCCTTTGCAGAATCCTCTCCACTGTATCTGTCTTATTCCTCTTCTCAAATAAACATTATTTATAATTTAGTAATAGGTTTTTATCACTAAACAATACATTATTTATTTTTATTGAATAATTTATAGATAAACTTTCTAGAGTTTTTGAGTTAAAATTTACATATAATAAAATTCACCCATGTGGGCTTCCCTGGTGGTGCATTGGTTAGGAGTCCACCTGCCGATGCAGGGGACACAGGTTAGTGCCCCAGTCTGGGAGGATCCCACATGCCGTGGAGTGGCTGGGCCCATGAGCCATGGCTGCTGAGCCTGCACGTCCAGAGCCTGTGCTCCACGATGGAAGAGGCCATAACAGTGAGAGGCTCGCGTACTGCAAAAAAAAAAAAAAAAAAAAAAAAAAAAAAATTCACCCATGTTAAAGTATGGTTCTGAGTTTAGATAAATAAATCAAGTTACATCACAGTGATCACAATCAAGATTTAGAATAATTCTACCACCCCCAACATGTTTCCTCAAACTCCTCTGGAGTACACTCCTCTCCATACACTCAGCCCATTGCAAACACAGAATATTCACCATCACTGTACTTTAACACTTTACAGACTTTTACATAAATAGAATTATATCATATTAAACTTTGAGTCTGGTTTATTTCTTATAGCATAAAATGTGTGATATCCATAGTCACTACTGTAGTTTTATAATGAGTCTTGGAATTAGGTAATGTGAGTCTTTCAACAACCTTCTAATTGTTCTTTGCCAAAATTGTATAGTAATTATATTAACTTTGCAATTTCATATAAATTTTAGAATCATGTGGTCTATTTCCATTAATTAAAATATTCTGGCACTTTGAGCTTGCTTTTAATGAACAGATATATTTGGGAGAATTGATTTCTTAACAGTATTGAATTATCCAAGTCATAAACCTGATCTACCTCTCCATTTATTTATGTCTTCTTTGATTATGTTCAACAGTATTTTGTAGTTATTAGAATGCTGACCTTGCACATATTTTGCCAAACTTATGATTAAGTATTTTTGGGTATTTGGTTCTAATGGTAATGGTTCTATTAACAATAATTGTTCTATTATGGTTATTAATCTATTAATTTCTTTTTATTGCAAATATACAGAAATACAATTAAATCTCATATTTAATTGTATATTGAAATTGTGTTCTACAGTATTGCAGTACTCCTTGGTAGTTCCAATATATATATTTTTAGATATTTGGGGGGATTTACTTTGAAGACAATTATGCCATCTTCAAATAGATATACTTTTTTCTTCTTTTCCAATCTATATGTTTTCATTTTGCTTTCTTGCCTTATTGCTCTGGTTAATACTTCTAGTGTGACAATGAATAGGTGTGGTAACAACAAACACATTTGCCTTCTTATATACTGGGGTAAAACATTCAACATTTTACCTATATGCAAAATGTAAAATGCAGGGGTTTTTTTTCCTGCTGATGTTTTACCTCACGTTGAAGATGTTCCCTTTTATTCCTATTTTGCCAAGAGTCTTACCATGAATGTGCCTTGAATTTGTCAAATGTTTATTTGCAGCTATTGCAGTAATATATATTTTTTCTTGTTCAGATAATTGATATGGCAAATTGCCTTAACTATTTTCAAATGTGAAACCAACCTTACATTCCTGGAATAAACTCCACTTAGCCATGACATATTTGGCTCTCCATATCTGTGGATTCCACATCCACTGATTCAACCAAGCGTGGATTGATACTATTCAAAAAAATCCCAGAAGTTCCAAAGAGCAAAACTTGAATTTGTTGAATGCCAGCAACTATTTACATAGCATTTTCATTGTATTTAAAACTATTTACATAGCATTTTCATTGTATTAGGTACTATAAATAATCTAGAATGATCGATACAGGGAACATATTGGTGATTGCCAGAGGTGGGGAGTGAATGGTTGGATGAAATGGGTAAAGGGGGTCAAAAGGTATAAAATTCCTCACACACACTACTATATATAAAATAGACAGTCAACAAGGATCTACTGTATATCACGGGACACTATAGTCAATATTTTATAATAACTTATAAAGGAAAAGAATCTGAAAAATTGAATCACTGTGCTATACACCTGAAACTAACATGACATTGCAATTCAACTATACTTCAATAAAATAAAATTTTAAAAAAGGTATAAACTTCCAGTTGTAAGTCATGGGGGTGCAATGCATAGAAAGGTGGCTATCATTAATAATACTATATTATTGCAAGTATTATTATTCAAATATTGCATATTTGAAAGTTGCTAAGAAAGTAGATCTTAAAAGTTTTCATCATGAGTAAAAATATGTAGCCATGTGAGGTGACAGATGTTAGATATTGTAGTAATCATTTTGCAACTTTTACAAATATCAAATCATTATGTTGTACATCTGAAACTGGTAAGTTATATGTTAATTATATCTCAATTAAAATTTTTGAAAAAACAAAATGGTAACTGTGAAGTGATGGATATAATTTGCTTGATTGTGGTGATTATTTCACAAGGTATACATATATCAAAACATCAAGTTGTACAACTTACATATAATTTTTGTCAATTAAACCTCAATAAAGCTGGAAAAAAGAAAACTGCTTCAGTATTTATATGGTAATGAAATGGAACAAAATAACCAAGAGAATGTTGAATATGATCACACATTATCTGTGTATTTTGGCTTAAGAAATGATGTATTAATACAAAAGAGTGAAAATAATAGAGAAAACAGACTGACACATAAGCATTCACCTAATTTTAATAAATATGAAATTTTGCTGCAAGGTAAGGGTACACTTTTCAGGAATGGGTGCTTGTCCATATAGAAACATATGATCTTGATATTGAGCATCCATACCTCACTTCATATTGATCTTGAGCATCCATACCTCACTTCATACAGCATAAAAATTCCAGATGTGTAGTAGGTCTAAATATAATAGGTAAAAATTATTCTGAATATAAAATAAAAATTATGAAGCTTTTAGAGAATTATCTTAATAAACTTAGACTAGGAGATGGTTTCTTAAGTAGGACAATCATAAAAGAAGCTATAGAATTACACATTAGAGAAAACCAAATTACTTTATCATCTACATCAAATTACTACATCAAAATTAAGAACTTCTCTTTAATTAAGAACACCATTAAGGCTATGAAAAGCCAAGAGTGGAGAAGATATCTGCAAAATATATCTGAAATAGATAACCACTATTTCACGAGAATAGTGAATTTTCTTTTTTTTTTTTCTTGATCAGACCCTTTATTTCTGGACTGTCGCCAAGGCCAATTTGGGTCACAGGCACGTCACGGAGTACTGGGGAAAGCGGGCCAGTAGGACCCAGCGGGGCTGCCTGCAGCTGCCGCCTCCTCATGGGGAGCTGAGCCGGCCGCAGAAGAGAAGCCCGCTGGTCTTGCTGTGCTGGATAAAGATGAAGAAAAGGTTGGGCTTCCCTGGTGGTGCGGTGGTTGAGAGTCGGCCTGCCGAGGCAGGGGGCACGGGTTCGTGCCCCAGTCCGGGAAGATTCCACATGCCGCAGAGCGGCTGGGCCCGTGAGCCATGGCCGCTGAGCCTGCGCGTCCAGAGCCTGTGCTCCGCGATAGGAGAGGCCACAACAGTGAGAGGCCCGCGTACCGCAAAAAAAAAAAAAAAAAAAAAAGAGGAGGAAAGGGTGTTCGGCTCGGAACCTGGGGGTGATTCTGGCGCAGCGCAGCATCAGGACTGTGGCGGTGGCCGCGGCTGCCTTTGTGCCCTCCTCGTCGACCTCCACAAAGGTCTTGTGTGTGACCTGGGACAGGCGCAGGTCCCTCTGGGCCGACATCGCAGAGAAATCCGCCCTGGTGTCCTCGAAGGCGTCGGTCACACCCAGGGTGCGGAGGACACCCTCCATGCCGTAGCTCTTCCCCAGCTTAAACCTGGGCAGGGACACCTCCACCTCCTCCTCCATCAGGTCCGGCCTCGCCCACTCGATGAATTTCTCATAAGCAAGGTCCTTTTCCACTGTTTTCAAATCGGTGTTTTCATTGGGAAGCATGATGATCATATTGAGCTCCCTGCCGATATAGGGAAGCACCAGAATCTTCGTGAATATCTCTCCGATGTAGGTCATTTTAAAGGTGGATTTCTTGAAGATCATTTGCACAGCCTTCTCCACATTCTTGCTGACTTTGAACAGCCTTTCCTTGGTGTGCTGTTTGTTAAACTGATTCTTCCAGTTTCCTTTGAAGTAGATGGCGTTCATGAGAACCAGACAGGTCATGGGGTCCACTGAATTTGGAGACAGCAGGTCTGTAATTTTTCCTTCTGTCCTTTGGGCTACCCAGGTGTTTATGTGTTTCCTGGATTCCTCCGCAGCACTGATAAAGTCCAGCTCTTCCGTCTCTGCTTGGTAGAATTTGCGGCAAGAATCTTTGAAAGATGGGAGGAAGCCATAAGTCTTCTCTCCAAAGAGCCTGTTGATGGTTCGGAGCAAGTACTGTGTGCTGGTCCTGTTAACTTCGGTGAGAAGGTTCTGGAAACCCTGGTGGACGTCTCCACCTCCGCTGCTGCTTTTGCTTAGAGAAAGTGCCTGGGACATCTGGGCCACAGTGTTTCCCTTTGCCCCCATGAAGACCATGGCCAGGGCAGAGGGGATGCTTATGGGTGAGAAAAACACATTTTTCTAGTTGTCTTCACCCAGGTGTTCAGAAGACATGAACCAAAGACTTAAATAAGTAATTCATACACACACACAAAGTTGGCATATGATGAATTTTCATTTTCCTACATTTATATATTTTTTCTAACAAGTGTTTTCTACTATTACAATCTTATTTGACCTAAAATATAATTATTTCCACTGTGTATAGTATAATTATTTATACTAAAATATAATTATTTTTTCTTGGCTCCTTCTTTTCCCAGTGTAATATTAGGTCTATGCTATCTTCTTCAAGTGAAGTGTGGAGATTTCCTCAATCTGTGCTTTAGAATAGGATGTGTAGTATTAAATTTTTGTTAACACTTGCTACATAAAGCTACCTAGGTTTGAATTTTTTTTAGAAAAATTTGCCTCTTTACTCAGTCTTTATTATGAAACAATTAAGATTTTCTATTTTTTCCTTGCACCAAGTTCAACTTTTTTCACCTGAGTTGTCCCTAAATTTTTCTCACTATTCTTTATCTTCTTTAGTTTATGTAATTAGTAATTCTTTCTCATTTTGGTGTGTTTATGAGTGTGGGAACATACCTTCTCTTCCCTTCCCTCTTTCTGTCCTCAGTCTTGCCAGAGATTTGTCAATGCATTAGTCTTTCAAAAGTCCAACTTTAATTTTATTGATCTACTCCTCTTCATTTTATGTTGATGTTTTATTTAATTAAATTGGACTCATTTTATTTCTCTTTGAGTTTTAAAAAATTATTTTAGGCCAAATTGCCTCATTAATTTTCATCATTTTTTTCTTTTAAGATATATGCATTTAAGGGTTGGCATATCCTTCTTAGCATCACTTTAGTTCTATCCCAAAGGTTTGGATGTGTTATAAATGTTTTCTAATTTCCACTATAATATATATATATATATATATATATATATATATATATATATATTTCTACCCAAAGGTCATTTAAGTGGAAGATATTAATTTTCAAAAACATGGGGATTTTTATGTTAAATCCTTTCATTTCTAGCTTAGTGCATTGCAATCAGAATGCATATAGGGGTCATATATGCTTGAAGTCCTTGTACACAATCAATTTTATAAATGTTCTTGTGCTTGGAAAGATTAAATTCTCATTTCTGAGCTCAGTCTTCTCTATATAGATATCAGGTTAAGTTTTAAAATTTGTTAAATCTTCTATGACTCTTATTTAACGTTAGCCAATTTTTTCTATTAATTACCAGAAAAGTGTCAAATAAAATATCTAGTACTCTGTCTTTTGCTTTCTCTGTCTTGAGGGTAAATTATCATGTGAATGGTCTTTCAGAACACTTATGTAGTCATGGTTATTGGATTTTTATCATTGGAGTGACTAAAATTTTTGGCTACTAATTATTTGTGCCTTAACTTCTCTGTTTTTCTGTTATTAATATAGCTATACCAGCTCCTTTGGTTTGAATTTGTGTAGTAATTCCTTTTCATCTTTTACAATCAACTATTTTGATAATTTATGATATAGCTGTGTCTCTTGTAAACAGAAGAGGTTGGATCGTATATCTAAAGCATGATGACAATTTTTACCCCTGAGGAATCTAATGGATTTTGGTAACAAAAATTAATGCTATATATGGACCTGTTTTTCACTTTACATTCTATCTATTTTATGTTTTTTTCTTTTCTCTTAGACTTTAGCTTCCATTTGAACTTATTATTTGTTCTTTCTGTTTTTATTCCTCTACTAGTTTGGAAGTTACACTTTCTGTTTCTACCCTATATTGCGTTTTCTAAACATTATATATTGCACACTTGATATGTCAGTCTAAATTTAATCAATATATTTTAAGTTTTCCCCCACAATGCTAATATTTTAGAACACTTTAATTTCATTCTTATACATAAAAAATTACATACAAATATGTATGCATGTTAATTTTTTATTTAATGACTATTATTGTTTTATGCAATCAACATACATTTAGTATTACATATATATATATATATATATATATATACCACAACACATTGTACGTTATCTTTTTCTTTCTTGGTACTCAAATCCTCCTTCAACACAACATTTAAATTTTTCTTTAGAGAGTATCTGTAGGTGGCATGCATGTCAATTTTTGTTAGAAAATGTCTTTATATCACTTTCATTTTGAAAGATGCCTTCACTGGTTATAGTGATTTAGGCTGACAGTTATTCTCTCTCAGCACATTGACTTTGTCATATTTCTGTCTTCTGGCATCCATTGTGACAGAAGTCATCTGTGAAGCTGTTACCCCTTTCAATGTAAACTTTTAGTTCTGGCATCTTATAAAATCTATATCTCATCTTTGGTTTTTGTCATTATTACCACGATGCAAATTTCATTTCCTTTATCCTGCTTATAAATTTTGTGAATCTTTGGGTCTCTTAAATCTTTCATAAGTTCTATCACTTGTGTCTTCTCAGTTCTAGATAGTCTCAGAATTATATCTTCAAATATTTTCTTTGATACACTCTTCCTTCTGGAATCAGCAAAAATAATTAATTTAGGTATATAGCCCACAATACTAGTGGAAATGCAAGTCTTCTTCACCACTTTCTATGTAACACTATTGTTATTTAATCTTTTTTTTTTTTTTTGGTACACGGGCCTCTCACTCTTGTGGCCTCTCCTGTTGCAGAGCACAGGCTCTGGACACACAGGCTCAGCAGCCATGGCTCACAGGCCTAGCCGCTCCATGGCATGTGGGATCTTCCCGGACTGGGGCACGAACCCGTGTCCCCTGCATCGGCAGGCGGACTCTCAATCACTGTGCCACCAGGGAAGCCCCCTGATCATGTTTTTAAAGAAAATTATTAGAATCTATGTAGCTTGAGGAGAGAGAACACTTATTATGTGTCCATGTATTCCTTGTAGTCCTGACCATGATAACAAGTTAATATTTGGTGATTATTTTTAACAATTCATTATTTTTCTTAAATACAATTGACAATAGAAACCAGTATTGAAACAGGCCAATAGCTATGTCAGTGATTTATATGATATTGAAACAGGGCTTTGAAGAATTTTGATGCTTTTTTTCCTCTAGTATATTAAGACATTTTGTCATGGTGATAAGTATTAAGAAATGTTATTGTCTATAGACATTATAATATAGGAACTATAAATTGTTTGAAAGTTATGCCCCTGAGCGTGGATAAATAAAGTGAGACAGCCACTTGAGATTACTATTTCTCTTTTTAACCTATAGTATGTCTTAAATATTATGGGCATTTCAAGTAAATGAAATTGTAGAACCAGAAGTGAAAGCATTCTTTAAGGTGGGAAAAATTATGGCTTTAAATGTGGTTAATTTAGAGATGTGAGAGCACACTGTCCTAGGTGTAGTACTCTACCTGTTCTTTGTTAGATTTTTTTTTAAGTTTAAAAAATTAGAGACAAGTAAGAAAACTTGATTCTGTTCCTAATCCTTTCTTGGATTATTTGACATTGAGGAAGTGGTTTAACTCTTCACAACTAGGTGTGCTCATCTCAAAAATTTAGTTGATTGGAATTATCTTTGTAGCAGAACCCACAGGGAAATAGATTGTGTACCTTGACAAAACCAGTAAGTCACAGGTACTTATTGAAACATTTATTAAGTTGATTAAGAATAAACTTGTAATAATTTGCATATATAAGTAATCAAAGGGGATATCTGCATTTTCACTCAATTTCCACAGATGTGCACATAGCCACAGTACCTGATAACAGTGTTACCTAACCTGGATTTGGATCCACTGGCCAGACATGCAGCAAAGCCAATCTACTGACACTGGGTTGCAGTGAAGGGAAGTGCAATATTTGTTGCAGGGCATAAAGAAAGGAGAACAGGCAACTAGTGCTCAAAAGACCTGAACTCCTTGATGGCTTCAGGGAAGGGTTTTTAAAGGCAATATTAAGATTGTGGATTGCAGGGTACCTGATCAGCTCGTGGATATTTTTCTGATTGGTTGGTGATGAGGTAACAGGGTGATGTTTTGTAAGTCAACATCATCAACCTTTTGGTCCCAGCTGGTCTGGGGTGTTCATGTTTCTGGTTAGCCGTTTTCATCTGGTGGGGTTCTGGTTTCTGTAAAAACAACTTAGGAATGTTGTCAGTCCTTCTTATCTATATCATTCAGAGAATGGGGAGTTCAGTGACTCTGATATGTGGCTGATTTAGAGTCTAAATTGTTACCAGTTTCGCGGCCCAAAAGGTATCCTTTGTTTCTGCATTTTTACATTTCCTAATCATTAACTCTCAAGCCAGTCTTCTGAGACTCAGGAGAGGCCTGGGAGAATAAAGCAAAAATCTTTTTCTTCAAAAGATAGGGACATGGGGTCTTGCAAGACATGGGTCTTGCAGCTCACATGAAGCGAGTTTGTCCATGTAGGATTAGCAAAAGCAGACACACGACTTGCTTTCTTATAGCCTGATCTACCTAGAATTGCATGACACAACCAGGAGGATGGTTTAACCTGGGTTCAATCTTTCAATGGAGGATTCTCAAGTAACAAAGTATGTACTTGTTTCTCTTTCTTCAACAAACTTAAATATACACATGCACGTACACAGAAAAGATATATAAAAATCATATTCATCTTAATTTGATAGTTAAATTGTAGTGGGAATTCTATATTGCAGATATCCCTGTTATGTGAATAACTGGAGAATAATCCAGGAAATTATGTCACCTATTGGGTACTTCCAGTGAATAAATGCATCTTCTTCCACATATTCAGTCTAGAAACAGAGGGAGCTATTGTTGACCTAAAACAAATAGGCTGCCAGATATTTCTTCAGCAAAGATGAGTTTATTGCAGATCACTGGAGAATTGCAAATTTGGGGTCTGCAACCACGGCAAGCCTTGGACAAGTCCCTGCAGGACAAGGGAAGAAAAATTATTTTATAGTGGGGAAAAGGACATTGGGAGGGCTGTAGTAAACAAAAACTCCATGGTTTTTCATTGACTGAGTACTCACTAGGAAAGAAGAGGCGTATACCTCTTGTTGGGCTCTGCTATCATTGCAGGGCCTGAGAGCTTCCCTTTCTGGTCTCCCAGCTCTATTTAGTTTCTATTTTTAAATTTCTTTTGCTGTGTAACCTCTCTAATGTCACTGATACCTTAATTGGAAACCAGGAATATGTTACTTTTTCCTTTCTTGAGGAGATACAAATAAGTGACAGGCGTTCATGATCAACTCAGCAATTTATGTTATTTTTTCACTTCGTTTTTAATTAAGTGAATGATTTTACTGAGGTGAAAACTACTTACATTGTATTTTATAATCCTGATAACATTGTGAAGGATCTCCCTCAAGGTGTTTTTTTTGTTTGTTTGTTTTCAATACTTTTACAGATAAAATGTGAGAGATAAAAATGAAAGAGGAACAAAGAATGTATCTACACATGGGGTTAACAGTTTAGGAATTTGTGATTCAGACTGACTTCTCCATGTTCATATTTCTCAGTGCTGTCTATTCCACCTTTTCCTTTTTTCTCCTCCTTCCTCTCCTGATCCCTTCTCCCCTTTTCCTTCCCTCTCTTCCTCCCCTCACCCTCTCCCTTCCTCTCTATTTCCTCCCTTTCCTCTTCTTCTCCCTCCATCTCCTCATCCTCCTTCTTTGTCTGTTTCTGTCTCTCCCTAATAGCTTGTCATGAGATAAAAATCAAAGGCAAAACTGAGTGTAGCAGAATTCTTTAGTGATGGCACATTCTGCCTGACTACAAGAATTACTGGGGAATTTCTTCTTGATCATGGCTTGTGAAATTGTTTAGCTGAAAAATACTGTAAGATACACACTGTACATCACAACCTAGAATACACATATAAACTCTGGAAAACAGAGTCTCCTTAGCAATGCTATATGTGGTACACACATGTTCTACTATATTTTAATTTAAATTATTTTTTATAATGCTTATGTCTACACAGTTGTGGTTATATAACTAATTTGTTATATAACTTACAGTTTAAAAGTTAGTCATGAAGGGACATTCATGGTCTTAATGATAGAAGGACTTTCATTCAGAGACCACTGTCCTAAACTAGAATTGAGGATACAGGTACAGATTATAGGCTGAATATGAGGTAACCCTTGAATTATATTTTTTAATATCAATTTATAATGAGGCTTATTTTCTTGTCATTTGTCTCTTGTTTATATATGTCAACCAGAGCTAAAAATAAAATTCAAAATAGAAGGTTTTGGTTAATTAGGTTCTAGCTAATCATACTGTAACCTTTTAAGCTATAGAGATTTTGTTCTATTAAATTAGGAACTAATTAAGTGGAAAATTACATATAAAATGCCCAATAATTCATTTATTTATTTAAATATTCATCTATGTCTTATACTATGAAAAAATTTTAAAGACAACTTCAAGCACTGCTGTTTTCCTGTAGAAGCCTTTATATTGTTTTAGAAAAGAAAAAAAGAAAGGCATAAAAATTGGGTAATAGATTGGTTCCTTAGGTTACGGGATTTTGGAAGTGGCAGGCTAATCAGGGAATATCCTTTGCCAAGTTAAATACTGTTTACTATGATAGGTAAACTCCCTTAGGTTTATTTAATCATAATGATGCTCACTCCAATATTTTTTTCTGATATTCTGTGTCCATAGTGTGAATCTTCAAATTCTATTTAACAACACACATCTTTTTATTTAATTCAGATTAATTAATTTTACAATACAAATGATGTTTTCTTGTTGATATAAAAAGAGTAGGACATATTTTTGTAGTAAAACCCTCCCTCAAAGTTATTTAAATTCCTATGACCCAAGGCAATATTTTAATATTTTAACATGTACTTTACATTTATTGTAGTTGTGCTCACACCCTTTCATTTGTGATTTCTGTACGATAATTTACTGTATGAATTAATGATATGCTGTAACATTTCTCTATATGAGTATTTACAAGTACATTAAAGTAAACTTTTGTTCAACAAGTATGGTATTTGCAAAGACATATTGAAATAATCAATATTTCAGTTTTCTTAACCTTTTTGTATATATTGGTTAGAAACAGGTGTTGTAACAATAGTTCTCTGCTTTGGCTGCATGTCAGAATCAATGGCAGAGGTTTACAAATGTCAACTCCTATGTTGTTTACTAGAATAATGAATTGGAAGCTCTGGGGGTGAGACACAGATCACAGTGTTTTTAAGTTCCTTAGGTTATTTCAAATGTTTAGCTAAGGTAGTAAAGCACTGCAAATAAAGAGTAATAGTTGAGATTAATAGAGTGGATAAATCTTGTTGAAGCATTACTGTTACTCTTCCCAAAATTTCCTCTTCTTTGTGAGATTCAAAGAAATGAAAGGCAAATCATATTGCAAATATAAGTTTTCTTTTGATAAAATTCAAGCATCGTAATCAAATTTTCAGCTATTCATCAGGCAAAATTATAGTTAATGACCTATGTGATATGTCATGTTTTTGAAGAAGTTCAAATATTGAGTGTTTCGCTGTTACCAAAGTTCTTTTCTTTTTAAATATTTCCTGGAGTATATTTGATTTACAACGTTGTCTTAGTTTCAGGTGTACAGCAAAGAGAATCAGTTATATATATACATATATCCACTCTTTTTTTAGATTTTTTTCCCATATAGGCTGTTACAAAATATTGAGTAGCGTTCCCTGTGCTATACGGTATGTTCTTATTAGTTATCTATTTTATGCATAGTAGTGTGTATATGTCAATCCCAATCTCCCAATTTATTCCTCACTGCACTTATCCACTGGTAACCATAAGTTTGTTTTCAACATCTGTGACTTTACTTCTGTTTTGTAAATAAGTTCACTTGTACCCTTTTTTTAGGTTCCACATATAAGTGATATCATATGATATTTGTCTTTCTGTATCTGACTTACTTCACTCCATATGACAATCTCTATGTCCATCCATGTTGCTGCAAATAGAATTATTTTGTTCTTTTTTATGGTTAATATTCCACTGTATATATGTACCACATCTTCTTTATCCATTCATCTGTCATTAGACATTTAGGTTGTTTCCATGTCGTCGCTATTGTAAATAGTGCTGCAATGAACATTGGGGTGCATGTATCTTTTTGAATTATGGTTTTCTCTGGGTGTATGCCTAGGAGTGGGATTGTGGGTCATATGGTAGTTCTACTTTAAGTATTTTAAGGAACCTCCATACTGTTCTCCATAGTGGCTGTACCAATTTACATTCCCACCAGCAGTGTAGGAGGGTTGCCTTTTCTCACTCTTTCCTGTAGCTTTAAAAAAATAGGAATCAAATTTATGTTAAGGTTTGCCTCATTCTACTATAAGCTAATCATCTAAGAACATATCACTTAAAGATATGCTAAATAAAATCTAACATTTTACATTTAATATTATTTTCAAAATGTGTACTCTATGCTAATTAAATGCAAAAATATTTGGGGGATATGGAACTGTATGATTGTAGGAAATTATTTATATAATATATATAAATATATATTACAATATTATATGTCACAATAATGTTCTATACAATATATGTACACATATACACATAAATTATACATACATTTAACCATATGTATATCAATGTACATATTTTTGTTGCCAAGTAGTATATCAGTGGTTTAAAAAAACTTTCAAACATAGAAATATATTAAATTAGTATAATATTTGTGGAATAAGTGGAGTAAAAATATATAAGAAGCAGGGACTTCCCTGGTGGCGCACTGGTTAAGAATCCACCTGCCAATGCAGGGAACATGGATTCAATCCCTGGCTCGGGAAGATCCCACACGCTGCAGAGCAACTAAGCCTGTGTGCCACAACTACTGAGCCTGTACTGTAGAGCCCACAAGCCACAACTACTAAGCCCATGCGACACAACTACTGAACCCCATGTGTCCTAGAGCCTGCACACCAAAACTACTGAACTCATGAGCCACAACTATTGAAGCTCGCATGCTCTAGGGCCCACGTGTCGCAACTACTGAGCTCACATGCTGCAACTACTGAAGTCTGTACACCTAGAGCCCATGCTCTGCAACAGGAGAAGCCTGCGCACCACAACGAAGAGTAACCCCCACTTACTGCAAATAGAGAAAGCCTGTACGCAGCAATTAAGACCCAATGCAGCCAAAAAGTAACTATAAAAATAAATAAAAAATTTTAAAAATATAAGTACCAGAAGGAAAAATGCACTACTTAAAAAATTTCTACACTTTTAAAAATTTTAATAGAGAAAATTTTAAATCTCTATGGAATTCAGATTCATTTAGTTGTGTTTAATACAGTGACTTCACCATTTTATTGTAAAATATTTACATTTGTAATGTCAGAAATTAAATTATTATAACTATAAAATTTGATGAAGTAATTTATATATGAATTTTAACACAGTTTGTTAAGACTATTGTTCCCCTTCCCATTTTTTAGTTTCCTTTAATTATAATTTTTAGCACTCTCTTAAATAAACTTTGGAATAATATTTTATTCCCCCAATATAATTAAAATTTTTATCAGAATTATAGTAATTTTAAACATAATTGAAAATACTAGATATAGTTTTGTTGTTCATGCTTTTTTCATAGTAATAGATTAATTTACATTTATTGGTATTTGGGGTTTATATTTGTGTAATCTCTTAATATAATAGCTGTATGTTTTTTAGTGTTTATTTCTAAGTAGTTTGTTTTTAACTTTTATTGTGTTAGAGATTTCTTTTCTTGGTCTCAATTTATTTACTGGCATATAGAATAGCTATTGTATTCTATACATTCATTTTAAACATTTGCCAACATGTGTATATCTTTTATGATTCTAGCATTGTTTGTTGATTGTGTTAGGTTTTCTAATCTAAGGTAACATACATTTTAGGAAAATACTAATAAATAAATTCATCTTTTAAAAATTATTTATTTTATCTCTTAATCTTATAGCTCTGGCTAGAGATTCTAAGCTAGCATTAAATGATTGTTGCAGTTTTTATCTTGCTACTGATAGGAATTTCTCTATTTTCCTTTTATATTTTTATTGAGTATTTTAAAATTGGGAATAAATGTAGACTTCTATCAGAATCACTGTGAGCATTAATGTACTCGTATCTTTCCTCAACGTGTTTGTGTTTTAAATTATAGTAATATATTTCCTAATAGTAAAGCAGGTCTTCATTTTTAGTATCCTGCTTGTTCTGAGTGAATGGTTACCCTGTCACACTGCTTTACTAATACTCTGCTTAAAACTGTGGACTCTAAATTGAAACTGAAGTTGTTCTGAATATATTGTGCATTGTGGTCTCTGATTTTGGTTCATCTAATAAAATAAATTGTGAAACCAATTTAAATGATTTGGAATTATCATTCTCTCCAATATTTGAGATAAATTATTTGTAAAAACATAAGTATGTAGATCCTCTTTAGGGGTCAAATAGGTTAATAGATTTTCTGATTCTCTTTACTTCTGACATCTTACTTTTATTAATCTTTTCAAAGAAAGTGTTTTTGGACATATTTGTAAATATTATCCATCTTATCTAATTTAATATAGTTTTGCTTCAAATTTAATAATTTCTACCTTTAGACTTTTGATATTTTTATGGCATAACTTATTTACCTATATTTGGTTGATTTTTATATTTGTTTTATATATTTTTCTTAATTAGGAAAACATATGATGTGATTTCCCTATGACTCAAGAGTTGGCTGTATTCTCTCATCATTTTTTTCTAAATTAATACAGAAGTGGAAATAATGGGATGCATTTTGTAATGAAATAAGAAGCAATTCTGGACATTTGGGTATCTCTTCCTTTCATTAATAAAAGATGCGGTGATTTTGCTCTAGGAAGACCCACACATTTGGGGTGTGCAACTGATATTATTAATCATCTTTCTTTTTTTCCCATGTATTTCTGTAATACTGACCTGATATTTAATATTAGCCCTTCAGCATTCTTATTTACACACCTACTTTTTTCTTTTCTTAATGTCCAAATAAGGGGATGATGATGATACTAATTGAAGGTTAAATTTTACTGTCCTACTGAATTTCTTTTGAGTTTCCAGAGAAAGTTTAGAGAAAATATTTAATATCTACATTCTCAATTCATAACAACTGTACTGGGTGTTATATTAATTTTCTCATTCTGTTCTCATAATACTGTGGAAGGAGAGCTATTTTTATCCCCATTTTACAAAAGAAGAATTAGGCTTATAAGATACAAGAAAAAAATTAGAGTTTGAATCCACAAGTACGTAACTTTAAAAGTTAAGCATTCATATGTAGCGTCTCACAGTAGACATTTTTTTTTAAACATCTTTATTGGAGTATTATTGCTTTACAATGGTGTGTTAATTTCTGCTTTATAACAAAGTGAATTCGCTATACATATACATATATCCCCATATCTCTTCTCTCTTGCATCTCCCTCCCTCCCACCCTCCGTATCCCACCCCTCTAAACATTTAAATAGAGGCCAATGTAACAAAAGAAGAAACTTCTGAATAATTAGTAGAATGTCATGCTTTAACCAAGGGATAAAAGTAAAGTAGGGAAATTATGAAGGAAAATAACCAGAGACTAAACAATGTATCTAAAATCACGAACACATCAATTTTAAGTGGGGCCTAATACAATTATGACTGAAGATTAAGCAAGATAGTTTATCAATGACCCACAGTAGTTCAATATAGAGTTTTATGAGATAGGCTTCGAGAAACAGTCTTTTCTCTCTGGAAATTCTGATTCCAAAACAAAAAATGTTAACTAATCTAAAAAGAGTAGAGCTGCAGATATGTGATACAACCACAAGATTGACTTGATTTGGTGCCCAAGCAAAGTTGCCAACATTTAGTAAGTTGAAGCACATATTCCAGGATATATGAAAATCCTAGCGATGATGCCTGAATCCTCTGGCTTTGGGATGTTTACTTCGGAGCTATCTTGTTATCTGAAAGAAAGAAAAACAGCCATAAGCCCATTCAACATAATTTATTGACAGCAAAGCTTATTTATGCTTCTATTTTGATAAATAGATGAAATAGCAACTTGCAGCACATGAGCCTTTTGAAATTCATTCCATGCTTAAAAATAAGAGGAAATACATGTGGTAACACACATTTGGAAATTTAGCAAACCTCAGACTTTTATTGTGAGATATTTGATGAACTCAAACACAGCTGTGTACACTTTTACCAATTGCATATGGCATTTTCCCTCAAAAACAGCAAATACCTTTTCATCCTATCAGCCTACTTATGATGACACCATCCTGATTAAAAAATATCTTTGCTCCTCCAGAGAATATTTATAAAGGAGAAAGGCTTGTTTTCAGCCCATGCAGAGGCTGAAATTCAATGAGGAAAATACTGTTTCTAGAATAATTTAATATCCTGATGAAGCCCTAAGTGCTATTAAAAACAAACCAGTTTGATTAAATGACATATGAATGACCATTGAGCAAATGAATGGAAAGTCTACTGGCATGATTTGTATGGCAGGTTAAAATAAAAATAATAGAGTATTTCAAGGAATTCCACCTTATAATTTGATACCATATACTTTATCATTGGTTTAAATGAATTTATTTTAAAGATTTTTTTGCATGGTGTGGGTAAAAACCACCTGAAAATAGGGAAAAAATAAAACATTGGACTTGAAATAGTCTTTGTCAGACAATGAAACATTGTTTATGTATACTTTCCTCAAAAGGTAGCAAAAATGTCAGCATAATAATGCAACAGAAAAATAAGATACTAAAAACAAAAGCAGAAGAAAACAACATTGTGGATAGTATATAGATTCATATATTAAATTCATATAATTTATTCCCGTATGTACAGCTGTAGAGCTCTTATATTTATCATTAGCTTCATGTCTGTTAGTTTCCTCTCAGCTAAATAATAGAATAACAGTTTTTATGAGAGTTCAGATCAATTATCAAAAATTTTATAGGTATAAATATACATACAAAAAATTTTGATTATATATATATATACATATATACATATATGTATAAATATATATAAATATATAAATACATATATATATATATATATATATTTAAAGCCGGTGAAAAAATATCAAATGTATAACAAGTGTTCAATTATAGTCCTAACAGGAAAGGAGGGTGAGAATATGGCAGAATGGAATATTTGAAAAAATAATTATATGATCCATGAATCCCATTCCTGGGCATACATCCAGAGAAAAATATGGTTCAAAAGGATACATGCACCCCAATGTTCATTGCAGCACTATTTACAATAACCAGGACATGGAGACCACCTAAATGTCCATTGACAGGTAAGTGGATAAAGAAGAGTGGTACATATATACAATGGAATATTACTCAGCTATTAAAAAGAATGAAATAATGCCCTTTACAGCAACATGGATGGACCTGGAGATGATCATACTAAGTGAAGTATCTCAGATAGAGAAAGACAATTATGTGATATTGCTTATATGCAGAATAAAAAAAAAATTTAACTTATTTACAAAACAGAAAGAGACTCACCGACTTAGAAAACAAACTTATGGTTACTCTAGGGGAAGGGTAGGGGAGGGGGACAGATTGGGAGTTTGGGATTAACATGTTCACACTGCTATATTTAAAATAGATAACCAACAAGGACCTATTGTACAGCACAGGGAACTCTGATCAATATTCTGTAATAACCTAAAAGGGAGAAGAATTTGAAAAAGAGTAGATACATGTATATATATAACTGAATCATTTTGCTGTACACCTGAAACTAACACAATATTTTTATTATTATTATTTATTTTTTATTTTTGCAGTATGCAGGTCTCTCACTGTTGTGGCCTCTCCTGCTGCAGAGCACAGGCTCTGGACGCACAGGCTCAGTGGTCATGGCTCACGGGCCTAGCTGCTCCGCGGCATGTGGGATCTTCCTGGACTAGGGCATGAACCTGTGTCCTCTGCATTGGCAGGCGGACTCTCAACCACTGTGCCACCAGGGAAGCCTCAACACAATATTTTTAATCAACTGTACTCCAATATAAAATGAAAAATCTTTAAAAAAAATTTAAAAAATGGGTAAAAATTTCCCAATTTGGTGAAATACAAAAGAAATATAGATATAAACACCTCAGCAAATAAAAGCAGGATAAATACAGAAAAAATTACATCTACACATATATTTAAACTGCTGAAAACCGAAGATGAAGAGAAAACCTCGAAAGCAGCTAAAATAATACAACATATGGGAGAACAATGTTTTAGATAACCATTGACCTCTCATTTGAAACTGGAACCAAGAAGATAACAGATTCATTAAGAACAGTGAGGAGAAATAAAAAGACAAATCAAAATTTGAAATCCAGTTTCAATGTCTTTGAGAATTAAGGCAAAATATATTTTTACATAAAAGGAAACTAAAAAAAAATATAGTAAACAGACCTGCCTTACAAGAAATTCTAAACAAAATTCTATCAAGAGCAGAAATGTAATACTCAAGTTTCAGGAAGGGATGAAGAATATCAAAATTAATATTTATCTTGGTAAATATAAAAGACTTTCTTTCTAAATATCCACTTTTATTATGTATAATCAATATTTTATGTAGGCACTTGCCAGTACAAGTAGATAAGAAAACTACTGTAAAACATATAAAATATAGAAAGGAAAAATTAAAATTGTTTCTATTTTAATATTATATAATTGGCTTGTAAAAATCCTAAGATATATATAAAACTAATTTTAGAACTAAAAATTGAATTTTGTAATGTCACAGTATTCAAGGTTAATATTATTGAAAACCATATTTCAGATACTAGTAACAAACAATTGGAAACAGTAAAAACCAATTCTGTTATCAGTAGTATTAAAAATAAAAATAGCTAGGAATAAATTTACCAAAAGTTGTCCAAGAATTCTACACTGAAAAATTTAAAATATTGCTAAGACTAAAATAGGAAAAAGCAAAAAATTGGAACAAATGACATAATTATGGAATGGAATACTCGATGCTGTTAAGATACTAATTTTTCTAATTGATTTATGGATTCAATACAGTCACAATCATATAGGCATACTTTGGAGATACAGCAGGTTTGTTTCCAGACTACCACTGAAAAGCCAATATTGCAATTAAGTGAATCACAATTTTTTTTTTGCTCCCAGTGCATATAAAAGTTATGTTTACATTATATTGTACTATAGTGTATTAAGTATTCAATAGAATTATATCTGA
This sequence comes from Monodon monoceros, assembly GCF_005190385.1. NCBI lineage: Eukaryota > Metazoa > Chordata > Mammalia > Artiodactyla > Monodontidae > Monodon > Monodon monoceros. The sequence continues at coordinate 17,211,909 of NW_021703775.1, forward strand.
AAAAACAAAGTACATACCTTAATTTAAAAATACTTTATTGTTACAAATACCAACCACCATCTGAGCCTTCAGTGAGTTGAAATCTTTTTGCTGGTGGAGGGTCTTGCCTCACTGTTGATGGCTGCTGACTGATCAGGGTGGTGGTTGCTAAAGGTTGGGGTACCTGTGGCAATATCTTAAATAAGACAAAAATCAAGATTTCCCCATCTATGGAAACTTCCTTTCATGAACAATTTCTCTGCTTGTTGATAACATGTTACCCACAGTAGAACTTCTTTCAAAATTGGAGTCAATCTGCTCAAACCCTGCCACTACTACATCAACTCAGTTTATGTAATATTCTAAATACTTTGTTGTCATTTTAACAGTCTTCACAGCATCTTCAACAGGATTAGTTTCCATCTCAAGAAACGACTTTCTTTGCTCATCCATAAGAAGCAACTCCTCATTCCTTAAAGATTTATCATGACATTGCAGAAGTTCAGTTAGATCTTCAGACTCCACTTCTAATTCTAGTTCTCTTGCCATTTCCACAACGTATTAGTGACTTCCTCCACTGAAGTCTTGAACTTCTCAAAGTCATCCATGAGGGTTGGAGTCAACTTCTAAACTCCTGTTAGTGTTTATATTTTGACCTCTTCTCATGAAACAAGTGTTCTTCAAGGGATCTGGAATGATGAATCCTTTCAAGAGATTTTCAATTGACTTTGTCCAGATCCATAGGAGGGATCATTATCAGTGGCAGCCATAGCCTTACAAAATATATTTTTAAAATAAAAACACTTGAAAGTTGAAATTACTCCTTGACCCATGGGCTGCAGAATGGATGTTTTGTTTTCAGGCATGAAAACATCACTAATGTCATTGTACATCTCCATCAAAGCTCTTAAGTGACCAGTTTCATTGTCAGTGAGCAGTCATAGTTTGAAAGAAACCATTTTTTTCTGAGTAGTATGTCTCAACAGTGAGCTCAAAATATTCAGTAAACCATGTTGTAAACAGATGTGTAGTGATCTAGGTTTTGTTGTTCCAATTATAGAGCATAGGTCAAGTAGATTTAGCATACTTGTTCAGGACTCTATGATTTTCAGAATGGTAAATGAACACTGGTTTTCAACTTAAAGTCACCAGCTACTTTAGCTCTAACCAGAATGGTGGTTTAGAGTTGAAGTTTTGAAGCCAGGCACTGACTTCTCTCTACCTATGAAAGTCCTAGATGGCATCTTCTTCCAATAGAGGGTTGTTTCATCTACATAGACAATTTGTAGTTTAGTGTAGCCACCTTCACTAATTATCTCAGCTAGATCTTCCAGATAACTTGCTGCAGCTTCTACATCAACACCTGCTGCTTCACCTTGCACTTTTATGTTATGGAGATGGCTTCTTCCCTTAAACCTCATGAATCATCTGCTAACTTCAAATTTTTATTCTTCAACTTCCTCACCTCTCCCAGCCTTCATGGAACTGAAAACAGTTAAGACCTTTCTCTGGATTAGGCTTTGGCTTAAGGGAACATTGTGGCTAGTTTGACCTTCTATCCAGACAGCTAGAGCTTTCTCCATACCAACGATAAGTCTGTTCCACTTTCTTATCATTTTTGTGTTCACTAGAGTAGCACTTTTAATTTCCTTCAAGAACTTTTCCTTTGCACTGACAACTTGGCTAACTGTTTGGTGCAAGAGGCCTATATTTCAGCTTATCTCAACTTTTGACATACCTTTCTCAATGTTTAATTATTTCTAGCTTTTGTTTTAAAATGAGAAATATGTAACTCTTTCTTTCACTTGAACACTTAGAGACCATTTTAAGCTTACTAAATATTGGCCTAATTTCAATATTTTTGTGTCTCAGGAAATAGGGAAGCCTGAGGAGAGGGAGAGAGATGGGGGAACAGGTGGTCTGACAACATTTATCAATTAAGTTCACCTTCATGTATGGGTATGGGTTTTGGCACCTCAAAAAGATTATAATATTAACATCAAATATTATATATTATAGATCACAATAAAAATATAATAATAATGAAAACATTTGAAATATTGCAAAAATTATTGGAATGTGACACAGAGATACAAAGTGAGCAAATGCGGTTGTGAAAATGGCACCTATAGGCTTGTTAGACACAGGGTTGCCGGAAACCTCCAGTATGTAAAAACAAAGTAACTGAAAAGCACAGTAAATAAAAGTGCAATAAAATGAGGTATGCCTATAATTGAAGTAAGCTTTTCTTTAGTAGAAAATTACAAATAGAATCTAAAATTTTAAATGGAAACACAAAGGACACAGAATATCCAAAGTAATCTTGAGAAATATAAATGAAGTTGTGGGAACTAGTCTATCTGATTTCAAGTCAGTGTGTTACTGGCATAGGATCAAAAAAAGATCAATGGAAATAAAAGAAATTCCAGAAATAGATCAACAATTTTGTAATTACTTCATATTTTTTTTACAAAGAAGAGCTGAATATTAAAATGAAGCCTGTATTCCTACCTCACATCATATACAATATTAATTCAGACTTATAATGTATCTAAATATAAAGTAAAAAATCAGAAATATTTTAGTGGAATTGTAGAATAATCTTCATGATTTAATGGTAGGCAAAATTTTCTTAGACCATGTAAAGAAATAACTTAAAATTTTAAAAAATAAGCTTCATCAAAATTAAAACTTCTGCTCATCAAAAGGCAGAATTAATCAGTGAATAATTAAGCCACAGACAAGGGGGACATATTTATAAATCATATATTTGAAAAAGATGTATTGTATATAATTTCTATTGTATATAATTTCTATAAACTAATAAAGATAAAGATGATTTACAAATAGTTAATGAGGGCCCATTTTTCTCAACATTATTAATAATTAGAGAAATACAAATTAGAACCACATGAGATACCACATGTCGACCAAAATGGCTCATATAAATATTAGAGAGAAATAAAAAGAGAGAGGCATCATCAAACACTGGTAAGTTTGTTGAAATGGAAAACTCATTGCTTATGGGAAGTTAAAATGGTAAAACTATTTTGAAAACTTACTAGTGGTTTCTTACAAAACTAAATATATACCTACCGAATGACCCAGCCATTCTACCCCTATGTATTCACTCAAGAGAAATAATAATCTTTTTTGAACTTAAATAAAATATTATATAATTTTAACTACTATTAATAACATCCTAAACATCATGAATGGCTCTCAAAAATATTATTCCATATTATGAAAAAACTTTTCCAAAAATACGTCATGTATAATTTTATTAACATGAAATTCTGGAAGAGGGAAAACTATTATATGGGAAAAGAAAAGGACAAAATGGTTGTCTCGCAGGGAAAGGAGCAAAAAAATAACTAGGGAACTGCATAGGGAGATTTCTGAGCAAAGGTAAACCTCTGTAACTAGCTAGTATTTTGGGTTACACAGGTAAATACTTTTTTCTAGACTTTTTGAATGTATACTTATGAATGGTATATTTAATTGTATGTAAATTCTACATTAAAATTAAAATCCTACAGATATCAAACTCAAATTAAAGATATGCATACTTAGAGAATCAGAAAATTTTACTTCAAAATTTATTAAAAATAACATGGATTAATGGTTGTGTAGAGAAGTGGGTCAGATATATGATAGAGCAAGAATAATAAAATATTAATCTACAAAATATGATTATAGGTATTCTCTGTTAAATTATTTTAAATTTTTAGTATGCTTGATAATCTTAACAAAATATTGGGAAAAACAAAAATTGTCTTCTGGAATTTTACATTTTGTTTTTCTTTTGAAGCCCCTTTCACCCACTACTAATTTTACAGCAATCATACTCATCATTCAGAAAGCATGGGAACCTAAATGTTAAGAAAATGTCATTAAATCACCAGGTAGAGAATCTTTACCAATTAATGAAGCATCCATATTTCTAACACAAGTTTCACTAGGTGATTCTGGTCAATTTCCTCCTATGTTCCACACCTCAGGTCCATGTCTAAGAATAATCTCTGAGTTTCCTCTCAGCCCAATTATTTTAGGATTAAGAATCTGAGTCTATATTCTCTTAATCAAAGGCAGTATTAGAATATTCAGTGGGTATGAGATCTAGTTGAAATGGTACAGGCTTTGGAACTATGTGGACTAGGATTTAAATCCCAGCTTCCATATTTTTGTAGAAGAAAAGTAGCATAGCTTCCTTAAGATTGCATTAGCTAAAAGATGTGCTGCCTTATGATGCACTTCACACTCATTAAAGTTAATTCACCTTTTCCTTTAAATGTGCCTATAAATAGCCAAGTTATGGGTACTTTCAAATGAATGGAATTTACACAATTGGAATAATTCTAAAATTCACAAATTGGAAATATCTTAAAACATTATATACAACTGTAGATGAATCATATTCAATATCATAGTTCAAAAATTAACGACAGTAGGAATGGCTGAAGATTGATGGTATCAGACTGGGTACTTCTTGGTCAGTGGAGAAAATTCAACACATTCTTGAAGGGAATTATTTTTTAATCATCTCGAAAATGTTTTTCAAAAATGTATACTTCATTTCCTTCAATGTGTCTAATCCTTTGGCAAATATGTAGATTCTGGGTCTTGAAAAGTTACTTAACACAAAATTTAGATATAGAGTTTGAAGAAGAAATATGAAATATTAAAATATGCTTAAATATTTATTTTCTTATGTGTAAAGTTGGTTAGATAATAAATACCAGTATACTCTGTTGCTGAAAGGGAAAAATATATTTCTATTTCATTAACTATGGGTACTATGAATCAAGTCTATCCTAAATTACAGTCATTTTAAGTTACATTACATAATATTTAGCACATATGAAAAAGGTATATAATCTATATAGGAAGTATGAACCAAAAAGAAATAGACTTCTGTAAGCACAGCTGGATCATTAACAACACTTCTGCCTGTACCTTTGTGCTTCTTCCCCATTCTTTATCCTTTCCTCATTAAGCGCCTGAAGTGTATATTGTCTATAATCTCTTTGCTTTATATATTTTTATTTAAGGTTTTATTTTTAAAAGCAGTTTTAGAATCACAGCAAAATTGAGAAGAAAGTACAGAAATTTTCCATATACTCCCATCTTCACACATGTTTAGCCTCCCCCATTATCAACATCCTTTCTACTTAATTCATTAGAGCCCTTAGCATATTCATCATTGTTATTTGCAATTCCGGTTTGATAATTCCATCATCCCTGCATGTCTCATTCTGAAGTTTGCTCTGTCTCTTCAAATTGTGCCTTTAGCCTTTTGTTATGTCTCATAATGCTTGATAGTTGGACATGCAGTACTTGGCAAAAGGAATTGCTGTAAATAGGTTTTTAATAATGCTGTGGTGATGAGGGGGGACAGGAAAATTTTTGTACTCCTATGACTGGGTCTCAGTCTTTTAGTGAGGCTATACCTTTGGACTGTTGACTTCACAAGAGTTTCTCAGGCTTCTTCTCCCCTCTTAGGTGGAACAGGATGATTAGAACTAGCTGGTATCTCCATTCCCCCAGGTTATTTAGGCTCTGATAATACTCCCGCAGGTTAGACTCTGGTTAACTAGTTTTTCCTGTGGCCAGACCTTGTTAATAAGAACAGAGTGCTTTGGCATATTGCAAAATTTTTCCTTTTCCCCTTCCCCTGCTAGAAATGCATGGGGATTTTTCTCTGATATTTACTGTGGAAATCTGGGCAAGTTCCTGGAGATAAATCTCACAACATCGAGGGGGGCCCCATATGGCTGGGGTCCCCTGGAGTTTTTAACACTCAGACTTGATTACGTTGAGCCTCCAGCAATTCATCAATTACAGTTCAGCTTTTCCAGCCCCTGCACTGGTTTGCAGGGTGGTTTTCACTCTTGCAAATCTCTGTTCCACTAAGCAGCAACTCCCTGTATTTTCCTGTCTCTCCAATCTTGGAGGCTGTGGTTTGCCTTATGTTTTTCCACCTATTATGAATCAAAGAAGAGTTGTTGATTTTTTTGTCCGTTCAGCTTTTTACTTGTTAGTACTGAATGGCAATTTCCAAGCTCCTTACATGCAGAACTAGAACCAGAAGTGAAAATCGTGAAACTTTAGAGGAAATAATTCATCAGGCTCTAACTGAGACCCAAAGATAGTGCGAAAGAGTAGGGTTTGTTCTAAAATTGTAATGATGCTTTACGTTTTTATGGACTTACATAGTCTGCTATACGTTTTTCCTATACACCATCTTTTTAAATTCTCACAAGGACACTTATCGGCAGGTTAGACTTAAAAGTGGCAATTTTATCATTAGTGACCAGCCCATGAGAAAAGCTATCCTTGGGTATGGGCTAAATAGATTAAAACTTTTATGTTGCACTCTGAAGAGCATTTTTCTCCAGTGGTTTCCATACAACTAGTAGGTTGCTTCTACCATCTTTGATTTAACCCCATACATTACCATATATAGAAAGTTGTGGATATGCAGGTTCAGCAAACAGATGTTGGCATATTAAGCAAGTAAACAGACCATATCAATGACAGCAAGCATCATTACATTTGGGTGTTTGACCTGGATTATATCATATAAAGAATAGCTGACAACTGTATGATTATGTTTTGAAAGTTTAATGGCAAAAATGAGCTGATTTTTCCTAACCTCAAGAAACATGTTCAAAAGAAATGCAGAAGACTTCAATTAAAAAGCGTCTAAAAACTTTTTCCTAAATGATCCTGCTGTGTCAATTTTCTGTAATGTATATTGTATTTCTCTTTTGATCCTTTTATATCTTTTACGTATTGAGTGTTTTTGAGTCAGCAGTTTCTTATCCTCAATTAAAACATCATTTACAAAACAGATTTGCTGCATATACTTTTTAAATGGGCTATGTACATTGTATTTATTTCCAAAGGTTTCAGTTTGATTTTTTAACCTATTTATTTTATTGTGCTAAAAAACACATAAGATTAAGTTTAGCATCATCATTTTAAGTATACAATTCAGTAGTGTTAAGTATACTCACATTGCTATGCAAAAAGTCCTCTAGAACTTTTACCATCTTGCAAAATTGAAACTCTATATCCAAAAAATGAATTTCACTTCCACCCCAGCCCTTAGCAACCACCTTTCTAAATTCTGTTTCTATGATTTTGAGTACTTTAGATACGTCACATGAGTGGAATTATATAGTATTTGTCTTTCTGTAAGTGGCTTATTGTACTTAGTATAATGTCCTCATGGTTCATCTGTGTTGTAACAAGTGACAGTGTTTCCTTGTATTTTTAAGGCTGAATATATAATACACATTTTCTTTATCCATTTGACATTGAACATTTAGGTTACTTCCACCTCTTCCCACTTGTGCATAATGCTGTTACAAACATGGGTGTTTAAATATCCCTTCAAGACCCTGCTTTACATTCTTTTGGATATATACTCAGAGGTAGGATTACTGGATCATACGGTAATTCTAATTTTAATTTTTTTTTGAAATTAATCTCCATACTGTTTTCCAAAATGCCTCTACCATTTTATACTCCCATCAATAGTGTTCGAATTTCTTTGTTTCCTCGCCAATGCTTGTTATTTTCTGCTCTTTTGATAATAGTCATCCTGATGGGTATGAGGTGATATCTCACTGTAGTTTTGATTTGCATTTCTCTTACAATTAGTGACGTTGAGTATATTTTCATACACTTGTAGGCCATTTGTATATCTTCTTGGGAGAATTGTATATTCAAATTCTTTCACAGTGGTTTTAAATCAGGTTATTTGTTTTTTTCATTTTTGAGTTGTAGAAGTTCCTTATATATTTTGGATATTAACCCCTTACCAACTACATAATTTGCATATATTTTCTCCCATATGTAGTTCTATTTGTCTATTTTTTGCCTAGTTTTTTCTTTAACTTATCTATTTTTGTTTTTACTGCCTAAGTTTTGGTGTTATGTTCAATAAATTATTGTCAAATCCAATGTTCTGAAGATTTTCCCCCTATTTTTTTATTCTAGAAGTTTTTTATTTTAGGTTTTATTTTTAGGTGTTTGTTTAATACTTTTGAGTTAATTTTCATGTATGTTGTAAAGTAAGGTTTCAACTTTGATTTTTTCAGTTTTGGATGTTCACTTTCCCCAGTATCTTTTGTTGAAGAAACTGTCCTTTTACCATTGTGTTGTCTTGACACCTTGACAAAAATCATGTGTTTATATACACAAGGGTTTATTTCTGTTCCACTGGTCTATATATGTCTTTATGCCAGTACTGCACTGTCTTGATTACTATTACTTTGTAGCATTTTTTTTTTTTTTTGCAGTACACGGACCTCTCACTGTTGTGGCCTCTCCCATTGCGGAGCACAGGCTCCGGACACGCAGGCTCAGCGGCCATGGCTCACGGTCCCAGCCGCTCTGCGGCATGTGGGATCTTCCTGGACCAGGGCACGAACCCGTGTCCCCTAGCATAGGCAGGCGGACTCTCAACCACTGCACCACCAGGGAAGCACTGTAATATGTTTTGAAATCAGGAAGTGTGAGGCCTCTAACATTTTAAGATTCTTTTTGCTATTCAGAATCCTTTGAGATTACATATGAATTTTAGGAAGTTTTCTTTCTGTTTCTGCAAAAATGCCATTGGGATTTCAATAGAAATTTCACTGACTATGTAAATCACTTTGCGTAGTATGAATATTTTAACAATTTAAGTCTTCCAATCCATGAGTATGGGGTGGCATTTATTTTATACCCCAATTTTCTTTGAATGTTCTCTTCAAATGTTGAGGTTCAAATATAGTCTGTGACATGTACAGATTTTAAAAAAATAAAATTGAACTCCGTTATGGAACCAAACACTTGTGGAATCAAATCACTTTAGAGGGGAGAGGATCTCAGCCACAGCCCTCAATGACACAATGACGAGGGCTGTTGTTAGTCTTCTTTGCTACAAAAGAAATTACCAAAAACACAATGACTTAAAACAGCACACATTTATTATTTCAAAGATTCCCTAGGTTAGAAAGTTAGACACAGGTTAAATGTCTTCTGCTCATGGTCTCAGAAGACTGGAAAAAAATGCATTGGCTTTGTTGCAATTTCACTTGATATTCTTTTATACCCACATGGTTGTGATAGATTTCAGAACTTTGAGGTTGTAGGACAGATACCCTCAGCTCTTAGAAGCTATCTGACATTCCCTGCTATATAGCCCTTTCCATATCTTTGCAGTTGGCTTATGCAAGACCAATAGGACACCTCCTGATGTTTCTTGTCTCTAACTTCAAGGTCTTCTTTTAAGGGCTCACCTGAATAGGTCTAGCTCATTTGGGCTTGCAATTACTTCAAAGTCAACTTATTAAAGACCTTAATTATTTCTCCAATACCTCTTTCTTTTTGCTATATGATGTAACCTAATCATAGGAGTGATCTTGTATCATACTTACACATCCTGCCCACACGCAAAGGGAGAAGATTATATGGGACACAAACATCAAAGGGCAGAATTGTGCCTACCACAGAGTCCATGGCCAAATTTGTTGCAAAGCCTCCCAGAGAATCACGTTTTCTGATTCCAAGGCAGATTCTTACTCAGATTTTTCTGAAACATACATATGTTTGTTTTAATCAGAAAATATCTGTAATAAGGTTTGTCTCTTTTTAATTAGATAGATACAGGTCACCAATCTTGATTATATTCATGCCTAATTGGAAAAATAAATTTCTGAAAATCCTGGAATTTAAAATAATTTTGAACTTTCTGTGAGTTACATTAAAACTCATGCTTAATTTTCATCCATATTAGAATTTTATCAGAATAAATAAATATTGATATCAGCAGAGTGCACACTAACTGTGAGGCAATTCCCTGGTGGATGATGTCCTTTCTTTTGAGAAGTTTTACCTTTTGGAAAGTCTCACCTTTTGAGCTATTTAATTTGAAATGAGGATTTTCCATAGGTGGAGTCATCAAAAGCTCAGAGATTGAGGCTTTTGAATATATTATAAACATTTTCTTTACTAACATCTTTATTTTATTAAAAGTATGGAATAATTCAGATATTTTTCATGATTTTTCTGTCTCTCTGTTATAATCTGAATATTTATGTCTTCTCAAAACTCCTAAGCCTCAAAGTTGATGGTAGGCTTTTGGAAGGTGATTATTTGTGAGAGATCTGCTCTCATGAATAGGATTAGTGCCTTTATGAAAGAGACTCCACAGAGATCCCTTGCACCTTAGAGACTCCAAAGAGATCGCTTGCACCTTCTACCATGTAAAAACACAGCAAGAAGACTAATGGATTGAGACATTCCCTAATTCTCTGCTACCTCTGGGAATAATAGCTTTGGAAAGGAGATAAAATGAGGCTCATTTGTAACTTCCGGACTAATTTTTAATCATTAAATTGTACAGAATATATATATCCATTAACATAGTTAAAACAATTATTATCTTGTGCAAGAACAAAACTTGAGGCATCACAATTCCTGACTTCAATTTATACAAAGCTATAGTAATCAAAACTGTATGACACTGGAAAAAGCAAAACTCCAGACACATTAGACTAAAGGAATAGACTATAGAGCCCAGATATAACACACATAAAGTGTAGGTCAACTAACCTTTGACAAAGGTGGCACTAATACATTCTGTGAAAAGGACAGTCTCTTCAATAAATGGTTCTGGAAGAAGAATGACAGTGTACCTTCTCTTTCACTACACAAAGAAAATGAACTCAAAATGCATTAAAGACTTCAGCAGAAGTTGCAAAGGTGAGTTTTTCCCAGATCATTACATTGCTGAGCATTTTATCTTTCAAGGCAATGTATATTTCTGTCACTGTGTTTGATCAAAGGTAAAATGAAATCTTTTAATTATAGGATAGCTGTTTGGACAACATAATATTTAAGGTACATTCCTAATCAATAATCTAATACTTTATAATTCTGAATGAGTGATGTGATATCTCCCTGAGTATCATTAGCATACTCAGATGGAAGATGGTATCACAGAGGGGCTGGGATGAAATATGTATCAATGCAGGATTTCAATTTAGAGATTATATTTAAGAAATAGTGAAATAAATACAAAAACATTAGTGTTCTCATTTTAAAATAACTCTAGTAAGACATTTTAGTGATTGAGCGTTAAATATTCTGTTAGGATTATAGACAAATATACCTGTATATATTTTTATTGATCCATTTTTTGCATTTTTAAAGGTGTTAAGTAAAATACACCTCAGTATACTCCTTGCATGCACAAGTAAAGAAATGAAAATCTATATTAAATTTTGTAGCATTCTTGTTGTGTTAGAAAACTACTATATATATATATATATATATATAGTAGCTTATATATAGAGACAGAGACAGAGAAAATGGGAAGGTTGGTCAGATTTTCTAATTCAAACCTGTTCTGCCTGATGCTACTGTAAAATTGAGTTTATTTATAATAGTTTTATATGGAAATCATATATTTTTATAGATTTATGTGTGACTTTAATTGAAACTTTGCCATAAGATTTATTAATCTCCTCTGGTTATATATGTCTAAAGTGAATTTTGATGAGTTACAATTTCCTAAAGTGTCTATTGAAATTTCAAACTTATTAGAATAGAACAGTATATAGTTTTTCCTAGTTTTTTTTATTTTCTTCCTTATCTGTGTTTTACTTTATTTTCACAGCTAGCTTTTGAATGTAGTCATTATAACTACTCTGTTTTCCTTTATAGTTTCAAATTAGTGTACATTTACATATACTTATATTTGTTTTCTCCTTTTTGAAAACATTAGGTTTCAGCCACTCTGAAAAGGCTACATACACTATGATTCTGAACATATGACATTCTGGAAAGGGTTTTCTATGGAGACAGTAGAAATATCATTGGTTGCCAAGGGTTGAGAGGGAGAGATGAATAGGCAGAGCACAGAGGATTTTTAGGGCAGTGAAAATACTGTATGATACTATAATGGTGGATACATGTCATTATATATTTGTCCAAAACCATAGAATGTGCAACTGCAAGAGTAAACTCTAACATAAATTATGGACTTTTGGTGATAATGATGTGGCAGTATAGGTTTATCAAGTATTACAAAAATGTACCACTCTTTTTGCTGGTGTCATTGAGAGGGGAGGCTAAGCATGTGTGGAAGCAGGCAGTATATAGGAAATCTCTACATCTTCCCCTCAACTGTGCTCTGAGCCTCAAACTTCACTGAAAAAAAAATAAAGTCTTAAAGATTGTGTTAAAACTGCAATTAATTTCATTTTAAATAAAGGTATGTACTGCTATATATTTGCCTCTAAATATGACTTCTATAAGATTTCATATTTTCAATTGATAATCTTATAGTTTTTATTTCTAAGTAATTTTCAATTATAGTTTGTAATTTTCTGACCCAGGAGTTATAAGGAGGTTTTTTTTTAATTTACCATTTCTAAATTCTCAGAATTGTTGTTTGTAGTTTTGTTATGTATTTGAGCATTGTGTAGTGTGCCCAGAGACTGTGGCACACCGAAATGAAATTTTTTGTCCTTGGCCTAACACAATCACATTTTGTAAAAGTTGCAAAGGATCAAAACTGTGTTAAACACACATGTGGGGGAAGGGAGCAATATCAAAATATGCACCCATTTCCTACATTCATGCTACACTGAAATTTATTTACCTTATAATATTTATAGATGAAAATGATGCAAGAACTCTTGTAACACTGTATGCGATAATTCACTGATTTAGTGTTATCATGGATAGTAAAAGTTGGAAAGTCAATACAGAATGTAACTACAGATAATTTGGCCCAGCGTCTTTATTTGCAGATGAACAAACTTGGATTTGGGATCTTTAAAACCACTTGTCCAGTGCCACATAGGAAATTAGTGGATTAAGAGATGTGGACCCCAGGCCCTTTACCATCATTTAGGATCTTCTCTGTTGCCAAAAAGCTTTGAAGATCACCTCATCACTGACCATGAATAGGAAATATAACATAAAATAAAATATAATTTATGTGTTTCAAATTCAGAGAGCAGAAATCCTTCAGGAAGCAGGCTCAATATTATATATATGCAAATTAAACAGTTTCTTTTGTGGTTTGAGAAGAATGGCATTAGAAAAGACTTTTGTATCCACCAATATATCTCCCTGACTTCCTGGCCACAATTAAGTTTATCACTCACAAGTCATTCTTTGGGTTTAGACAGAGGTCTCCTTACTTCTAATTTTTAAATGCAAATGTTCCCGTTGCATATTAAAGGCTTTCACCTTAAGTGTCTGATTTTTATCACACCCTTTTTAGAAGAAAGAAGAAGAACCATGAAAGCGGAAAAATGATAACAATCCTAAGTGAGACCTGATGAAGAAAGCTGCCATTCATTTTAAATTGTGGACTGCGCAGGCTGTGTTCTGGAATCAGAAAACTAGTGCAGATTTGCATGTGAAGTTTCTCGTATGTTGTGCTTACTGATGCAGTGTTTTAATCAGCATTTGATGTAAGCTTTCCTGTTTCCCTCCAACGGAAACAATATTGGGCCCTCTGGCATTTTATAAGAAGAAAATTTTCCCTTTGCTCACAGATATGGAGTGCAAAGAGATATAAAATAAATCTTCAGAGGACTTCTCTTTACTGTTTTAACAGCCTTGTCTTCAAGCATCAGGTCACGAAGAGATACAGACAGAAACTTATCTTTTATTTCAGTACATACCATTCTTGATTTTTTAAAAAATTGGTCAATATAGTCCTGCCTGATCAATAAATTTTGATATCTGGCTTCTTAGAAATCAATATCTGCTTCTTCAGTCTATTTTTTCTTAATGGCACTGAGAGGTTAATTAGTATGGCCAGTGCCATGGGGTGACTCATCTACTAAGTCCTGTCTAAGAAAACTAGAACTGTGAATTACTACCCCATGTTCAACAACAGAAAGCACTGTCTTTTAAAGAAAGCACAACTGCTTGTTTATGGGAACTTCTGAATCCTTTGTCATCAAGATTCCAAATTTGATATTGTTTATAAATTGTTTGTATTCTGATAGTCTGATATCTATTTAGATGTTATGAGTTCCTTAAACCTTCGAGAAAAAAAGAATTATTATATTAAAGCCTTGAATATAAGTAAATGAAGTGATCCTTTCAGTTGTTTAAAATGAAAAATTCAAATGGTTCTGAAGAACCTAGGGGCAGGACAGGAATAAAGACACAGATGTAAAGAATGGACTTGAGGACATGGGGAGGGGGAAGGGTAAGCTGGGACGAAGTGAGAGAGTGGCATTGACATATATACACTACCAAATGTAAAATAGATAGCTAGTGAGAAGAAGCCATACAGCACAGGGAGATCAGCTCAGTGCTTTGTGACCACCTAGAGGGTGGGAGAGGGAGGGTGGGAGGGGGAGGGTGGGAGGGAGACACAAGAGGGAGTAGATATTGGGATATATGTATATGTATAGCTGATTCACATTGTTATAAAGCAGAAACTAATACGCCATTGTAAAGCAATTATAATCCAATAAAGAGGTTAAAAAAAAAAAAGAAAAAAGAAATGAGAAGACCTATGCCTTCCAAAAAAAAAAAAGGAAAATTTTCATGGAGCTAGCACCTGAAATCTAACTTTTCTGGATCATAACTGGGTCTTTTGGGTACATTCTTAGAGTTCAAAAAATTTATTGATTATTCAACTATCCAGTTCTGAATCTATGTAATTTTAATCAGGAAATGACTTCAAGTATTAGAATGTAGAATAAGAGAGAGTACTATTGGGATGTCCAATGTTAGTAGGGGTTTGAAGTACAAGTGCACGTTTCTGCAGGATTTTATTCTCCATTTTGTCTTTGTTTCTATTACTTCTAAAATTTTAATAGGCAGATTCTAAATCATTGAGTCTTGATTTGGGCCTGAGATTCTGCATTTTTAACAGACTCTCATGCTATTCTAAAGCAGCAGCAGAAACTTGAAGTTTGTTACACAGTGGTTCTTGAACCAGCAAATATAACATGAACCAGTTATTTTTGCAATAACTGGAAACCTTTTAAAAATACCTATTAGAATCTGCGGTGGGTCTCAGGCTTTGGTAATTTTTGTAAAGCTCCTGAAGAGATGCTAATTGAGTGTAAGGATTGGAAATCACCAGTATTGGAATTTATATCATTCTTCAAAACCCAAGTCAGTCTCCACCTCCACTAGCTTTTCCTTGATAAGTCTCCCTTGTTAATTCTGCTCTTCACTTTTCTCCCATTGTCCTGATGATTTGAAACACTTTCTAAGGACTTCCTCAGTGGTCCAGTGGTTAAGACTCTGCACGTCCACTGCAGGGGGCACAGGTTCGATCCCTGGTTGGGAAACTAAGATACTACATGCCACGCGGTGTGGCCAAAAAAACAATTAAGTTAAAAAAAAAAAGAAACACTTTCTGGTCAAAGTGACTTATTATTAAGACTTATATATCCTACCCTCTAAATGGAAGTCTC
The DNA here is from genome assembly GCF_005190385.1 of Monodon monoceros. Lineage (NCBI taxonomy): Eukaryota > Metazoa > Chordata > Mammalia > Artiodactyla > Monodontidae > Monodon > Monodon monoceros. The sequence goes on from NW_021703775.1 coordinate 17,227,346, forward strand.
CTGGATCTACTTTTTAATTTCCCCAGGGCATTTAGATCATTACCCCCATCTTCCATGCACTGATCTCTGGACTTTGACCTTTTTGTAATTAAAGGTATTAACAGACACACCTTGATATCTGTAACATAATCCCCTTCATTTTTGTTTGTTTATTTTAGCAATAATCATATAGTATTTGCTTTAAAAAAATTCAGGAAGAAGTACATGTTACCTTTTGTAGGCTGAAAATTGAACCAGTTCAGGACAGCCATTGGAGTTTCTAAATTTGGTCTTTAACACTATTTTAAGGAAAGCTAGATATTCTTATGCCAATATTTAGGCCTAACAGTGGAACATCTAACTTTATCAGGGACAACAGAATCTTATGTTAGGGCTCATTTCTCCTTTTGTAGTTATTGCAAAAATAGCCCACCAGCATAGTCAATTCATCTATATTTTTGCAGCAATATCATAGATAACATGATGCAACCTAATTTTCATTTAATATTATAAATATTTTTGGCTTGCTACATTGTTATTTCATTCTTTTTTTACCTTCACTTTTCCACAAAAAACATTTTTCTGTGCTTATGCTATCCCATATAACACACACACACAGCATTAAAATTATTATGAGTTTATATTAAAGTGCCCTTAAGTTTCAAATCCTTATGGTCAGTTGTATCAGTCAGCTCAGGCTGCCATAATAAAATATCATAGCCTGGGTAGTTTAAACAACAGAACTGTATTTTGTCTCAGTTCTGGATGCTGAAAGTCTAAGATCAGAATGCCAGCACAGTAGAGTTCTGGTGAGAGCTCTCTTCCTGGCTTGCAGATGGCCACCTTCTTGCTGTGTCATGACACAGCAGAGAGAGATAATTTTTCTCTCTTCCTTTTCCTGTAACGTCACCAATCCCATAGGATTACCTGCTTACTCTTTTGACCTCATTTAACCTTAAATACCTCCTAAAATCCCTGTCTGCAAATGCAGGCACTTTGGTGGTTAGGATTTCAACATACGAATTGGGGGTAGGGCACAATTCAGTGCATAGCAGTTGTCCAGCGAGCTACATGGAACTGAGCCTCCATAAACCCATCTTACCTATGTGATAACTATACAGATTTGCATAGATTTTACATGTTATAAATGTCATTAACCTTGTATCAATCCCACAATAGCACCATTGAGCCCTTGACAATTTCAGAAATCAGTAGTAAGGGCAGAATTCTGAGGGAACCAAACAATAAACCTTGGTTCCTGCTTTACAATATCAAAAAGTCTACTGCGTTTCTTTATGTAGACCAAGTTTGGTAAACATTATCAATATACCATTTAAAAGTTTGAGCTTGTGAAATTTAGTACTAAATCTCCAATTTCATTTATTGGCCTGAAATTGAATTAATCTTTTAAAATTCTTGAAATATGTGTATATATAAATTATTAACTAAAATTAGGAATGACTTTGTATTTGAATTTTGTACAAAGAGAAAAAAATAACTATGCCTAATACAGACTTTGATCCCTGACTGTGCAGATAAAGAGAATAATTTCAAGGTAGAATTTGAAATTCACCATTTCCTCTTTGCAAATTATGACCTAAATCAAATTGTTTAAACATAACTTTTAAGGAAATTGACTTTAGAAAAGTGAGTTTTACTTTATGTTACATTGTTATCCCCTTATGCACTTAGGTACCTAATGTAGGAGGAGTAATAACACCAGGAGGAGGGAAAAAGATAACTTTCTAGTATCTTTTTATACCTGGTTTTCATGAAATGTATCACATATTGTTACATACAGGGAGGCTTAATAAATATGTATTGAAAAAAATTATCTCAATTAAGGATAAATTAATTATATAAAGTATCCACTATACTTGAATGTCTTTAAGAAAGAGAATAATGTGTAAAATATAATTTCTTCTCTTAAGAAAATTAGAGAAACAAGACTATTACAGGAGAAAAAATAACAAACAATATCACAATATATAATCAACAAAGTGCAGTATGGATTTTAATTCGTGGAAGGCTTAATGGGAAATTAGTAGCTTTAGATTACTATCAAATGACAGGGAGAATTTGTATAGAAGAGTATAAAGAGATATAGGGGAAAAAAAAAGATTAAAGCAGCCAGAATTAAATAGTTAAGAAATCAGGTTGAAGAGAGGGATCACACTGGTATATAGTGAGACTAGATAAAATAAATAGGATCTAATGTGATACTCTTTGGTTGTTATGTTTTTGCTTCTCAATCAATATTCTGCATTGATATTTTGTATAAGTTCTAAGGTTGGCTTGTCTGACCCTTATTGAAATTCCTGTGTCACATTTTGGCAGTTCTGACCAGCTTATCACAAATCTTTTCTCTGAATTTTTGGTCCTCTTGCTTAGGGTTGCCTGTTCTCTCAGTTCACAAACTAGATTTCTACTATTTCTTCACCTCTGTCCATTTACTTGGACCAGGAGTGGACACAGGATCCAGATTTGCTACTAAAATTAGAAATTGGGATTCAAAGATAACTAATTATCTATGTTGGTTAATATGAAAAACAGTTAAAATTCAGAAGTTTTGAGATAGTTATATAATGTGGAAAGAGAAGTCTTACAAAATTGAATGCTTTGCAGTCCATATTATCCTCCCCTCACCCCTCCCTTCTTTCCTTGCTTCTTTCCTTCCTTGCTTATTTCCTTCCTTCCTTCCTCCTTTCCTTTCTTCCTTCCTTCTTTCCACTTCATTAGCTAATTTAGATAGTTTCTGTAACATGCATCTAAAAGTAAATCATGGATGAGACTGCTGATGTTATGGTATAATAAATTTTAGTAGTAGTGTGTTTCCTTTGATTATCCCGCTATCAGCCCAAATCAAATATAATGTAATACTAGCAATCATATAATATACTAACTCAGTCAAATACCAGAAATGTAAGGAGAACTAGGGAAAGTTAGGTATCCTAAAAAATATAGAAAATCAATTTGATTGGGAATATCATCCTAGTCACACACTGTGATTCCTTGTAGTATCTACAATAGCAATAAGTAGGAAAACCAATTGATTTAAAGGTTCTTTTTTTTTTTTTTTTTGCGGTACGCGGACCTCTCACTGTTGTGGCCTCTCCCATTGCGGAGCACAGGCTCTGGACGCACAGGCTCAGCGGCCACAGCTCACAGGCCTAGCCGCTCCGCGGCATGTGGGATCTTCCTGGACCGGGTCAAGAACCCGTGTCCCCTGCATCGGCAGGCGGACTCTCAACCACTGCACCACCAGGGAAGTCCTAAACGTTCTTTTACGTCATATAAATTTTCAGGGTGAAATGTCTTCAGTTTGACATCCTCTAACTAAAATTTGTATTGTTGGGCTGTTGAGCAAAAATTACATATGTTTAATAGAGAAAATTACTATTACTGTCCAAGCTTTCCCAAGCCTAAATAAGTTTATAAAAGAAACAACAATCCTCTGAGACTTAAAGAATTGTCCTCATTTAGGAAATTAATTTTAATGTTTTATTAAGCCCAGCTGTTTGATGATGGTTGAGACACTGAATAAAATTTAAAACTTCTGCATGTTATTTGAAGAAAAGAATTGACCCTGTAAGTGTTAAATTATTTTGGAAGAGAGTATGGTTAAGGATATTTTTCCTGTTTTAAAGTATCGTTATAAAATGTTAGGAGTGCAGAGGAGATCTGTAAGTTTGAACAGGGACAAAACCATTGGGAATAGAGAAGTGAGAGAAAATATTCTCTTAGGCAACATCAGTGCAGGATGGCTTTAATGACTTCTTCCAGAATGTAACTGGCGGGCTTCCCTGGTGGCGCAGTGGTTGAGAGTCCGCCTGCCAATGCAGGGGACGCAGGTTCGTGCCCCAGTCCGGGAAGATCCCACATGCCACGGAGCGGCTGGGCCTGTGAGCCATGGCCGCTGAGCCTGTGCATCCAGAGCCTGTGCTCTGCAACAGATGAGGCCACAACAGTGAGAGGCCTGCGTACCACACACACACAAAAAAAAACCAGAATGTAACTGGCTTTGTCAATATCTCTACAGAGTTTACATAGGCTCCAGAAGTATTAGTAGTAGAATTACTATAGGGAGGAGAAAAAATGAAGAAATAGTAGATGCCCTCTAAAAGCAGAGGGGACTGTGTACATGAGTACACATGAGATGCTCCAGGGCACTCTGAGAAATAATTGTGTGTGTAAGGAGGGGAGGAGGTGGTGAGGGAAGTGACATAGAAAGAAAAAAGAATAGCAGTGCTATGTGAGCAAAATATAAAATTATTCAGACTCCATTTTTAACCTCAGGTGGGTATGACTTTGGAAGCCAGCCTACTTTTAAAGCAAAAGCTATTCTAGGTTAGAGATTTTCACATTGTTAATGTTCAAAATATATATCCTTTTTAAAAAATAAATAGTGTGAATAGCCTCAAACAATTAATTGGCTTTATAAATTAAACATGGTGATATCAAAAATGTAGATGGGGGAAATATACTATACTATTTTTTCTATTTAACATCAAACAAATCCTTTTGTCTTAGTCTTTCAGGAAGGATTCATTTATATATTTCTAAAACTTTGAAATCTGCATAGAATCCAAGTTCCACACTAATATACATATAAAATGTATGCTATTTTTTATGAACCACCGGGTCAGAAATGTCCTCCATCTAGCTTCTTTGAAGTTTTGAAGCAAATTATTTTTTCTGATATAGATTAAAGTAGTCATTTTATGAAATAAAATAATTATAGAAACATTGAATTTTCAAAGATACATTCTCTTTAAATAGATGTCTCCATTTATACTCTTTTGGAATATATTCCTAAATAATATGATTGTTTTTGGTGCAGTGAAAATATCCCCTTTCATTTCACACTGGAGTGCATTTCCTCAATACGTTTTACTAAGAGCATTGTGTTTTCCATTCCTTTGACTATATTTCAAAATAAAGATTAAGATAGAAATTAATATTGTGTGTATATTTGTATATTTTAGGTTTATTATTGTTTCCAACATCAATATATTTTATGTAAAAATTGATCATCCAGAGACTATTGACAAGAAGTCTTCTTTGTGGGAACTGCCTATGTAACTGAGGCAGAAGCACAGATAAAATTGCTGAATTTTATCTCAGCTATAGAGAAAACACATACAAAGGAGTTTGATAATCTTGTTTCCACTTACACTTTCCATTGATGATGTAGCAAATACTATGGGTTGCTAGGTTAATTTTTTTTTTACTTTCTGTATTGATCCATTGGAACATCAACTTCTGACAAAGATGGAGTATAACTGGCTCAATTTGAATACCTGCCTTTAACCACTACTGAACCAGAAAAAATATACGAAACAGCAGTTTTCAGACATTGGTCAGGTACCACTGGAGAGGTAACCTGAAAAGAAAAGGAACAAACAAAATAGCCCAGAATTATCCCAACTATTATTACTACATTGTATGGAGGGGGCACCCATATTCAGACTTGTATTGGGGAAACATAATTGAAAATTTGGGAATCCAGCTAGAAAGTTCAGGCAGAGTGCAGGAGAGGAGAGAGCTGCATGTAAAGAAGAGTGTTTTGCAGAGAAGTCTGAAGAAATGCTTCCCTTCAAGTCTGGAGCTGAGTACTGATCAGCTCAAGTACATTATGCATGCATGTGAAAAAAGTACTCGAGATTGGAGAAAGACCAATAAAAAAACAAACAAGCAAACAAAAGCCCCAAAAATTCTCAGACCTCAAAAAGACCTACAAATAGTTTGTATTCCTACCTGCCAAAATGCAAAAACCTTAAAATAGACTGAAGAGTGTATAGAATATTCAGTAAGGTTTTGCTTGAGAAGTGTCAAGAAATCGGTCCTAGACTATCAGCTGCTCTGCTTCTGAAAATAAGATTAAATGTGAGACTTAAAAATATCAAACCATTTTCAGTGACTTAACTGTGTCTTAAAACAAAGCTCAGAGATATTTATAGAAATATACAAATATCTAGCACAAAACAGGATAAAATTTACAATATCTGTCATCCAATAAAAAAGTTGCTAGGCATACAAAATGCAGGAAAATATGACTCATGATGAAGAGAGAAATTAAAAATAAAAAAAGACCCAAACTGAATATCTAGAAATGAAAAAAAGTCTGAGATGAAAAGTACCCTGCATAGAATTAACAATACAGTAGACGTTGCTGAATACAGATTAGCAAGTTTGTAGTGATAACAATAATTCAAAATAAAACATATAGAAAAAAATAATAAATAAATTATGTATCAGTGAACTATGGAACATCTTCAAGTGACTTCATATACATGTAATTGGAGATGCCAAAAGAGAGAAGGGGTGGGGAGAGGAGTCTTTGGGAAATAATGGCCCAAATTTTTCCACTTTGATGAAAAATATTAACTCAAAAATCCAAGACATTCAACAAACCAAACTTCAAACACAAGAAGCATGAGAAAACTACACTAAGGAATATCAAATCAAATTACTCAAAACCCATGATAAATAGACAATCTTAAAAGTAGCCCAAAAAGACACATTACATCTAGAGGAACAAAAATAATGACAGTAGACTGTTGTCATAGACAAATGTAAGTCAGAAGACAGTGGAACAACATCTTTAGAATATTAGAAAGATAAAAGTGTCAACTTAGAATTTTATACTCAAAAATATCTTTCAAAAGTAAAGGTAAAATAAATACTCTCTCTGAAATACAACACCTGGAAGAATTGATCACTTCACTCCAGAAAGAGAATACCCAATGGAAATCTGGATCTACACAGATAATTAAGAAGAGTAGAAATGGTAACTATGTGGGTAAACAAAAAAAAATAAAAACATCTTATTATTTTTAACATATCTATTAAAGATAATTGATGTTTTTTAATAAAATTAACAAACTTTCTGAGTGCTCTGCATGCTCCATATATTGACTGGGATGGAAGGCAAATGAGTGTCAAATATTTCTCAAGTTTTCATTGAATTGTAAACTAAGATCTGTACAATATTTTTGTCTAAATTAAATTTAAAAAATGATTGATAAACAAACTATTAGGGATATTGAAGATATATTTTGTACTTTTTCATATATTTACAGCTTAATTGTATTACTTTTGTGTTGATAATTATTTGAATCTCTCTCCAATTTTGTTTCATAAAATGTTCTTTAGTGGGTGAAAATCATTCGTTCCAGCTACTATAATAACATGTTAAGTTTAAGGTGGAGAATCAGTCAACAAGTAAAGAAGTGCATGTAGACAGTATAGACTGCCAAAATATGTCAGTGGAGCCTTTTTTAAAGATGCCTATTTAGATTGGTCTAACTGACGGTTTCATCATTACTCCCAACTTATCTGTTTTACCCTTAAGATAGAAACCAGGATTATCTGGTGTCTAAGTTAATGTATTTATTGTCTTGTCTCTAAATTTTACACGTTATGTACAGTAAAAGCTAAGGAAGAAAAACTCAAAATGTACTAGTAAAGATTTACATAATATGAATGAAAGAATTTATCCTAGATTAAATTTTGCATGGGACTATGGCATGTAGTTATAGAAGATTCTTCCATGAGGATTTTTTTAAAGAGCATTTTAAAGAAATTTAGTGCCTTCTCTCCTAAAAACTGCAGACTCCTCAGAACTCTACCGTCTGTGTAAGCATATAACATATTTTAGCGCTGTGCAATTATTTCAACCAATCCAAATAGAATTACTCAAATCCCATTATTTAAATGAATTTTCCATAATAGAAGGAATCATTGCTGGGATTTGATTCTAAGTATCTTAACAATAAGAGTCAATTATTTTTATGGAAATTACTGTATATCCCATCAATGTCCTTGATCTTGATGATTTTTATTCCTAGATTGGTAAAGACATGGAATGGAGATTGTAATTTTTTTTAAACATATACTAAATTACAACTCTTTTTCAAAAATGTAACATGATATATAGGTGTTATGTTTATCCTGGCCTCAAATTCTCAGAGACACAGAGCTTTATTATTAGAAACTGTCAGTTGAGTTATTCCATAACTGTCAGATACACTGCTATTAGGGAATCTAGGCAACCATGTCCCTTTTGCCATATTCAGCATATTGGCATTTTCTTTTAAATCAGGGTAACAAGCCAAGTATAGATTTGGCAGTTAGCTAAGGGGTTTAATTAGTGGCAGCTGGATATACTGAACTTCCACTACTAAGACTGGAAAAGTGACTGCATTTCCACCCTCTTTTTGAGAATAATGCTAGCCTTCACCTTGAGATCTTCTCCTTATCTCCAAATTACTCTCCCTTACTATTGCAGACCATGAGCCTATTTAAACACCTGAATCAAGGAATGGAATCGTGCTAATGTGGATTGTTGCTACCAAATATATTTTTACTCTACTCCTAAGACATTTTTTTTCCATGTGGCATCTGCTTTTTTTAGCCTTTATTTTAGACCAGTGGTTTTAGATCACTGGACCAACTGCATCAGTATCACCTGAGAACTTGTTAGAAATGAAAATCTTCAGTCCAGTCACGTATCTAATAAATTAAAAAATCTGGTGGTGGGGAACAAAAATCTGTGTTTTAAAAAGTTTGATAATCACTCCTCTGCATATAACATTGCTTTATCCTTTCATCGGAATCTACTTCTTCAACACCCTCCTTTAACCTCAAGAAATACCTTTTTCTTTCCTAAGCTTTAAAAGTACTATTATTTAAATATGTAACCTCAGGAAATGGATAAAGTTTTGCCTGATTTTCTTGGTTTCAAATCCAAAATCCTCAGGGCCGAGTCTTAAATGGCAAAATTTGGGTCATGCTCCTATCCCTAAAGTATTTAACTGTGGTCAAAGAATAGTGTTTTATATTATATTATACCTTTTTCCACTACAGTCATGTGGATTATGAGGGATATAGGAAAAAAACATCAATTCCTAGAAGAAAGAGCTAGGCATACAATCCCAGAGTGTCCAATTCAACATTCATCCAAGTTTGGAATCCCTACACTCCTTGAAGGACTTTCACCTTCAACTGGATCTTAAGTGCCTTGTAAACAACTTTCCATTGTACATTAACATTTCTCTAATATATACTTTGATACCTAAAGGGCCGAATCAGCAGTAGTTTCCAGAGGTTTTTACACTATTTGCTGATCTTAATTTGATCATGGGAAATTTACTTTCCTATACTTAAGGTCAAAACTATTCCCAGTGAATGGAAAAATTATCTCTCCACCAAGGGTAATATACCATCATTAAGATCCACAAAGAATGACATCATTCTATTTCTTGTAGCTACCTTTTTCCAGAAACATGGGAGAAATTTGCCTTTGACCAAGTTAGAGGATATTTGAGTGGGATGTATCACAGACTCATTTCACTGCAATGTGTCCATCCCAGTTAATATCCTAGATCTACAATATTTCCTTATATCTAGGATACAACTCAAGGTTGTTGTATTCATTGTTTCATTCAAGTTATTGAATGAAACACCAAAGACGTGGAAGTCATTGGAAATCATCTTGTATCTTGATTAATACTGAGATGTTTTCCTGATTCAATTATTCATTGGCTGAGTCCAAACATGCTGAAATTTGTGGTTCTGACACATCTCTTTGCTTATTATGAGAACCAAGATTGTTCACACACCTTACTATTGAACACAAATTTCTTATTCTGCTGCCTTCTTCAGTTTTACTTTACTATCCCAGGAGACTCTTGACCAGAAACTTAGAGCTGCAAACATCTTTACCTCTCTCCTTCCAGGATTTTCCTAAAATACTCATCAAATCTTCTAAAGAAAATATCTAACTACAGTTTATGACAAAGACACTTTGAATCTATTGTCTCAAAATTCTTGTCTTACTCTATTCACCAATACTGTACTATTGTATCACATTTTTTCCATTCCTAACTAAGGTCTCGCACTGAAAGAACTACCTTAAAATGATATTAAAATCTCAGTAAATATTCTGACTTTGCCCTCCCTTTCTGAGACGATGCTAAGACCATAGCAAAATGATATTCTTTCCTACAATAGTAAGCAGTAAACTCAAATTTGTCTTATCAACAGGTAATTTTGTGAAGTTTCAGAGAGTCAGCATTTGAAAATCTATATAATGTAACAGAATTGCACATTTATTCAGTCCAATCTTATGTACAGAGTAAATACAGTGCCCATAACTAGTTTGTTCCTAATTATGAGACTCTATTTGCTGACTAACATGGCCTCACCTTTGTTCTACTTGAGGTTATAAAAACCACTGAGTCTCTGTCATGGTATCCATTTAGACCCCCACTAGAAATTTGGAAATGGGCTCCCTCCCACCTGGCCCCAGGACTCAAATCAACTAACTTCCAAATGGATTCTTCCTAGGGAAAAAATGTAGCACATTTTAAAAATGTAGCTTCTGTTCTTCTTGATATAACTCCCCTGTCAGTGTTCCATTATCCTAGAGTTCCCAATGAATGTATTTTTGAGAAACAATTGAAGAATGGGACACAGTTATCACATATAACTAACTGAACTTCCATCACATATCTGAATCAGGGTTTTCTGATAGACATCTAATTGAAAAATGTAAGTTAGATTTTAGTACTGCATTGTGATTCCTGTTTCTCTCCCATGGTCTAAATCATGGGATTTGCTTGGGCCTGAGGGAATAATCTGCACAGAATGCTTCTCTCCTCACTAATATAGGCCCAGAGAGACTGAAGTCAGATGAAACATCAGAGCACCAATGACCTTCTCCAGGCCCTAGTCATCAGCCATGGTTCAGATCCAGCCCAAGTCCATGGTGGCCTATGTTTTGCAACCTTCTATTAATGTTCTTTGCAGGATTTACTTTGCTTTATCTAACTGTAAATGAGCATCACCTATGGGCCAGTACTAAAACAAGAGATTGAAATGAAATTAAAAGCTCCTAAAATATGTACTTGTTAACATCACTCAGAAGAGTCTAAGTTATGCTGTAGTCACACATGACCTCAAACTCAGAGGCTTATAATAGCACATGATTTTTGCCCATATTACATGAGCAACATGGGTCAACTCTGCCTGTACTCCACACACAGTCCTATGCAAAGTCCAGGCTGATTGAAGTAGCCTCCTCCTACTGCCTTGCCCCTCTCGTGACCCAAAAAAAATAATCATTATTACCCATGCACTAGCTCTAAAATCTTTTCCTTGAAGATAACACACTTTACTTGGACTCACATTTCATTATTTGGAGTAAATCTTATGGCCACACCTTTAGCCAATGGAACAAAGAATGATAATAATCTCCTAAGAAGATGTAGCCAATATTTGTGAAAAACAGAAACACATGCGTGCACACACATAAAATCTATTACTCTTACCCCCAACCCTAACATCATTAACTATCAGTTCAGCTCCAGCCCTGTCCAGGAACAATGGAGAGAGTTCACTTTGGGATCACCCCATCAACACTTGACAGTGTAACCACAATATGGTTGACCATTTTTCAATCTAGTAAAGATTTTTAATCTAATAAGTTTCTTCACATTTTGTTGTTCCAACAATACTTAAAATAATTCTGGACATAAGAAACATGCTCTATAAATGCTCTTTCAGCATTTAATTAAATATTTTAAATGTTTTCCTGAAAAAATTAAGTGCCATAATATAAATCTCTTAAACACCTGTAAGTGCTTGACCTGGATATAAGTCCACTGTGTCTTCAAATTAAATAGAATGGGTACAACATGGATAATGTAAAGCAGATGTCTGTTTCATGAATGCCTTCTATTGAAACAACTGCGAAGCCACAGACAGGTTAATTATGACCATCAAGACCAGAGTAACTAAATGAATGGCAATGATTTTGAACTGGAGGATATAAAGGGACATATAAATAACAATAACATCATAAAACTTATGTATATTTAGAGACAGAAACAGCAAGATTTAAAATATAAGTTCTCTCAACTGAAAATGCTAATGAGATAGCAAGAACACCCTCTCCCAAAACACAGGCACACACATACACACACACACATACAGGCACATACCCACATGGTATGAAAATTCTTTAATAAGGAATTTTTGATTATATAGTGTGGTGCAGAATCTGGTATCCTGATAAAATGGATAAAATGTTTTAAAGAAAGTTGCAATATAAATCAATTTCCGAGAATTGTAATTCAATAAAATTTTCTGAACATTAAAGCTCTGTTGAATATACTTTTTGTTTTCTCTATTTCAGAAAGCAATTTAAAACCTTACAGGGCATTAGAAATGTTTCTTATATTTGTAGCCCATTAAATTTTATAATGTACTCTCATTTCCATTGTCTTTTGATTCTCATGCAAACCTCATGAAAGGCAAAACATTATTATGCCCCATTAGTATAGCTCATAGCATATAATAGGCAATTGTTGAAAGGTATTTTTTGTTGGAATAAGTGAATGGATTCCAGTGTCAGTTATAAGAAAAGTGAACTTAAAAGAGTTAACTTTCACTCAAGGTGACAGATCCTGAAGCCAGGACTTTAGCTTTATGTTAAACCTTTCTCTTCACCATGAATATGATCTCCCTTTAAAAGTCAGGTCACCTTGCTCAAACTGTATTTGGAAATAGAAAGGTGTAAATAATTCATTAAAGTGTAAATTGGCCCTATAATTATAAATATTTATTTTATATAAAACCAAAATTTTAATAGAATAAGTTATTTGCCTTAAAACATAATATAGATAAATCCATTTATGCACATATTTTAAATATATTTATTTGAAGATTTGCAGAACCTTGGGTCCAGTGCTGCTGGTGATATAAAGCAGTGGGAACCATAGCCTCTGGCTCCCATTTTTTGTTTCATAGATTGCTTGGCAGTATAGTGAAGCAAAGGACCCTTTCTCAGAACAATATTTTTAAATGAAATAAAGTATGTAAGATTACAAAGGAAAGCCATTTTATTGAACAATACTTCTATCCAGGTTGAGAATTGTCACATGGATAGTTAAATGATAATGGTGGTTATTATTATTGATCATTATCCATGATCTTTTAATGCTGTATGTCCTATTAGAACAAGAACGGAGCTACGAATCTTTGTACAGTACACATATATTTGTTCAAAGACAGAACAAAAGTGAAAATATACATTTCACTCCATAAAATACTAAGAGTAACACATAGCTAAAATTGAACACTATGGTTTTAAAGGTCATGATAGGGCAAGAATTATGGATCTTATTCCAAACACTTCTGGGTGAACTTGAGTTAACCATTTAATATACTATCCATACCTCTCAAAGGGAGAAAATAACACACATCTAATATTATTTCATGGATTATTTATTTATTTATTTGCGGTATGCAGGCCTCTCAGTGTTGTGGCCTCTCCCATTGCAGAGCACAGGCTCCGGACGCGCAGGCTCCTGATGCACAGGCTCCAGACGCGCAGGCTCAGCAGCCATGGCTCATGGGCCTAGCCGCTTCGTGGCATGTGGGATCTTCCTGGACCGGGTCATGAACCCGTGTCCCCTGCATCGGCAGGCAGACTCTCAACCACTGTGCCACCTATTGTGAAGGTAAGACACACTAGCACATTATAAGAAAATTTTAGATGTATAAAACACCTAAAATGCAAGGTAGAATTTCATGGAATAAACAATAAATTAAAGTATGAAATTAGAAAGAAAACACAAGACCACAATACTTGAAGTAATTAACAGGACATAAATACTAGAATGGTTCAATGAAACAGTGAAGAAATATCATAAAACAGCAAATTCATGTTTAATTGTCCAGTGCATCATGTAGACCACTAGGATAGTTGGAGATTGTAGTCTAAGAAATCACTATAGTCTGAAATAGTAAAGAAATGCTAACTTATAGAGGAAGTATTTGGAAGGAAGGAAGAATGAAAAGATGGAAGGAAGGAAGGAAGGAAGGGAGAGAGGGAGGGAGGGAAGGAAAGACATTTTAAAATATCTTAGTCACAGGATTATTAAGAAAATTAGGAAAAACAAATCTAAAATTTTTGACATATACTCAATATTCAATACATGAGAGCTATTATTACAACTCTACCTCAGGCAAACTGCAAGAGAGCACCTTTAGATTGCAACACCCATCATGAAATATATATGTCCAGGTGTCTTTTACAGTGAAAGACCTAATAACAGAGTTCTTAACTAGCAATCATTTTGGTGCAAGGGTTTGATTTATTTTCCAATCCACTAAAGCCACAAAGGTAACTTATTTGAAGAAATTAACAGTGTCTGATAAGACTTAAGACCCCACAAGAGACTGCAAACATAAAAGAAGCATCTGCAAAAGTCACAGGATCCAAGTCTCCTTGACATAAAGCACCCACATCATAACTAGAAAATAATTACAAATTTGACAGAGGAGACATGTATATGCCATCCAATTTGCAGAATATTTTAGTTGGCATTCATTGAGAATACGACCTATATCCATCCTGAAACTAGTTTATTCCTAGCTTGAGAAACAAAAACTACTACATTTTTCTCCTAATTTTAGTCAAAATCTCACTGCAAATCATACAAGTCAGATAAAATATGGACACCAAACCAGAGGATTGTATATGCATATCCATATGCATGCATATATGTGCCTACATGTGCTTGTATATTTACATAGACTTATTATGTAAAAGTTTTGTGATACATATAGAAAAAATATAATTCTCACACACATAGACACACATGCAGACACACCCCACCTTAAAGAATTCTATCCTAAATCCCTCATTTATTAGCACACATAGATAGTCAGTGCTATCTCAGTTGTGTTCTTAACAATGTATATCTGCCTCTTTTTACATTTTTCAAACTTTAAGGAGGTGATACACAATGCTCCACAAATTGCTTTTCAAAATTATTCTATCATGTACATCTTTTTGAGAACCATATACCTGAAAATTATTCCTTTCAAAGTTTGCCTAGTTTCACAATATAATTGTACTATACATTATTTTAGCATATTCATACTTATGAACATTTAGATTTTCTTCAGTTTCTTTGCTACTGGATATTAAGTAAAAAATAACTCACACATACATATTATCAATATGACTGGAGGAAAAAATCATTTATTTATTATTTATTTATTCATTCCAATCTTAAAGAATTGTTATAAACACTTTATTACACTTATTGTTCATTTATACTCCTTCTTCTGGGGATAACCTATTCATGTTCACAAGTATCATAGAATCCTCAAGTGACACTGGAAAAGTTAGCACATGGGAGCTGTTTGTCAAGATGTATAAAAACAAAACAACATCAGAATGGGCTCTCAAACTTGAAGGGTAGACTCATAGTCAGCCAGTTAATCCTACCACACATAACTGTAAAAGAATTTGTAGAAATGGTCAGACTTTAATTTGAGTTGACCCTCACACCAGCTCCTGTTTTCCCTCATCCTCATTAATTTGGTTAAGTTTAGACACTTATTTTATTTCTACTTAATGAAATGAGAAGAAAAAGCAGAATTAGTTAAATGGTCATATAACTGAACCAACAGTTTATAGACTATCACTGTTCTGCTTTGCTTTGGTTTTGTTGTTGTTTGGTTCTATAGAAAATCTGTCAACTATGTCAGTGTGATACTGAGGAGATGACATTCCGAAAACACTGATAAAGAAAACAAAAATAATGACAAAAAATAGTAAACCTATGAGACAAAGCCTTCTTCCTCACTTTTTGTACTTCTAATTTTTTGGTTAAGAATGAGAAAAAGGCTACTACCAAGGGTCATAGAAAAAAATGCCTAAACAGTAAACAACATTCTATCATGTAGGCATTGTGTTTCTTAACAATTTTTTCTTGATCAGTGAAACAAATTAGTCATTTTGACTGTCCAAATTCATTCACTTGTGAAGAAAAACAAAGCGGCTCAAGAGTAAACCTTTTGTCCACACCTCACGTTATGAAGGACTCAATGACACATGAGGTATAATAACAGGCCAGGGGAGGTTTGTTAACTCCAACCAGTCACTACATTTTCTGTGGGAACCTAGCCAGAATATCTGAAAGGAAAGCATGCCTGATGTTAATTGTCTCCCTTATCCTTATTTTCATTCTGTTTAACTTATATTAATTATAGATCTTCCTCTTATACTCTGCACATATGTACTCTACCCTCTGATTTTTCCTTATGTCAACTGCTTGGCTGGGTGCCATCTGTTAACTGTTGTCATTGTCTCCAGGTATCAAGCCTAAATGTCCTTCCATTATGTGCTGCTGAGTCCTTTCCAGCCATCTTAGAGTAGTACTGTTTTGTTTATGGGCCTCTGTGGTTGGATCACACGCTTACCAAGCCTCAAACTTCTCTATCAACGGCCTATTCTGCCTGCCAAAAGGGTCACCCAATTTAAGGTTCCACAATGGTCTACTTTGATTAAAAGTAAAAAGGTCTTGAAAGTTTCTGTTTAAATATATTCAATTTAATTACATAGTCACTGATTTATTGATGATCATGTAAATGTCATTATTACTCATGTAATTCCTTAAAGGACGAGACCATATGCTCATTGCAGTGTGATTTTCTCTCAATTTCATTAAGATTTGATAAACAACCTTGATATAAATTAAGTCACTGTTCACATATTTTTATCCTTCTTTGGGAATATTCTCTGTTTAAGAACGATAGATTTACTATAGGCAATATGATAGTAATTTTTTTAATAAATGTGATCCAGTGTCTTGAACAGCACTGAAATTGATGATAAATGGCTTGTGCTAACACAAATATGAAGGCAGTAATATTGGGAAAGTGACTGCTTTGGTTTTCTGACTTACCCTTTGACTGATGTTGGCACACTCTAGACCTTTTCCTCTCTAACTTTACTTTTTAAGGGCATGAAAAAAATAATTTATTTCAGAAACTGTCATATATTTAGTTTAACTCTTTGTTTTTTATACTTCTACTTTAATCTCAAATGCTTATCTTCTCTGCTTTGTAGATTATATTATAGATATTCTTAATGTCTTGGTGAAACAGTTGGTCGCTTTTATTGACCCTGAATTTACCTTCCACCTTCTGCCTGGAATCATATCACTCTTACCTGGGTTTTACTGCTTTCTACCCTAGATAGATTCTTCCTGTCTACCCCTTACAACTGACAGTTTGCCTGGAAAATATGACATTTTAGTTTCATGGCCATTCACAGACGGTGCATCTTAAATAAACCTCTCACCATAGTGTTTTCCCTTATAAACTGGGAAAATGCCCTGACCCACCCCCATAGGCAGGTATAACTGCAGGTGTCACATCCCAGCTAAGGCAGAGTTCCCTGGGTCTCTAAAATAATTAATCACAGGAGCACATAGAGTTAAAAGTTCCAAGGACCTGGAGGATATTTCAGAAGAGATGCTGGAGGATAGGAAACCATATGGTATATATAGGTCGGGATATCCAGGTTGATGATAGTCAAAGTTCATCTAAGCAGGTTCAGTAATTAGTATGCAATTGATAGTATAAGGTGATGAGTAAGAGCATGGTCTCTATAGCCAGCTTGCCTGGGATGAAATTTCAGCTGGATCTAATCATATGACATCAGATAAATCACTAAGATTCTTAATATCTAGGTAACCATTTCTCTATAGGAGGAATAGTAATAATAGTACTTACCCCATGATATTTTTGTGAGATTTAACATGCAATGTTAACATACAATTTAACATACTATGTTAACAAACATGATTTAACATACAATGCACTTAGAACAATGCTTAGAATATAATGAGTGCTATGTAAGTTTAGATATTATTATCCAAATTCTATGGGCCACTTTACAAATCTAAATTTGACTATGTAGTACCCTGCAATCCTTGAGATGTTTATTCTTTAGAAGCAAGACAGACCACCTGCAGCAGAACCTCTTGTGAGCAATGGTTAAAAATCCAGATCTCTGAACCCACTAGGTGACTGTTTTTACCTAAAAGTCAAGCAGGGTGAAGATGGTCTTTTGTAGGACCATGTTGTATAACTTACAGTATTTATTTGAATCTAATAGGAATTGAAGATGGCAAAGCTTGCATCTGAGGTGCTTTTGCACAGGGTTCTTCCTCTCTAATACTGATGTTTAATTGGATATAACTTGTACAGTGGGGATCATGAACACAGAACATTTTCTCTGCCCCTCTTGTTCTTGTATTCAAGCTGAGAGAGTCTTCCCCAGCTTCCTAAAAGACTGACAGAAACTAACCTCATCATATTCCTCATCTAAGTGAAAAGGGTTCAGCTCATGAGATGATACAATTCTCTCTAGTTATGGCCCAAGGACAGCCCCTCTCTCCAAATCTCTGGAAACCCCTATCACTCAGATTTTGAATGATGAAATAAGAGATTAAAGAAAAACATATAGACATGTTTATTAAAACATTTTCTCAATAGTCTGAGGAGGTGAAGAGAAAAGTTGATGTTTGGAAAAGAATGGTTTGCTTTTTACCACTTGATAGAAGAGAGTTAAAAAATACAAAACTTTAAATATTCTTGAGATCTTATTTTTCAATAATCTGTCTTATAAGTATGCCTAGTTGAGACAAAGTATATTTCATTAAAAATAAAAGTTTGAATAAAGGTCGGTAAAGGATCATCTGGCAGCCTGAACTTTCAAAAGCTGTCTTAACATCATAGAATATATTTTCCCAGCAACAAATACTCAGCTTCACATGGAATCAATATTGCTGGAAAGTGTTATTTCCTCTAAACTATTAAAGGTGTACTAGAATATGCATTTCATTATATTAAAACATCCTGAGGTGACTTCAGGCCAGAATTCAAGATGAGCAATAGTTATGAGCAGAAAAGAGGGAGACAAGGAAGGGGAGAATGAATACATTGGCTTGAGAGCTGAACCATTGTTCCTTAGGGGATGAATTCTCTCTTAACTTTTCAAAAATTTACAACTGATGGACATACAGGCAAGAGTTAGAGCTCTGATTTCTCCTTGATAAGCTGCTGAACAATGTTCAGAATCTAAATCAGGGGACCTAAAACTTTTTTGAGAAAAAAGATGAATTTTATTTCCTCGAATTCAGAGGGAAGGAGTTAAGGCATAACACGGGGAGAAGATGCAATTGTCATTTGGGAGTAAAAGGAAAGAAAATAGCATTAACCACAATTATGAGGCCTGCAGCTTAATTATGGCTCTAATTGTAACAAAGAAAAAAAACAACTATGTGACTTTTGGCAAGCCATTTCTCTTTTCTTACTTACAAACTTAGGAAGTTGCACTAAATGATCTTCATGAAGAGCTAAGAGAAGAAATCTGTTGGTTAGATGGATATTTTATGGGAAAAATATGATACAGGTATTGGATCTTCACATGGTTATAAAAT
Organism: Monodon monoceros; assembly: GCF_005190385.1. Taxonomy (NCBI): domain Eukaryota; kingdom Metazoa; phylum Chordata; class Mammalia; order Artiodactyla; family Monodontidae; genus Monodon; species Monodon monoceros. The sequence continues at coordinate 17,246,635 of NW_021703775.1, forward strand.
AGTTTTAATTGTGATGTCTCACTATAGGAAGGAGTATTACAGATAAATATAAATGTCTTCAAATTTAATAATTTTACATGTCTTGGATAAGGGGCTGATTGGGAGAAAAGTCTTAAGGATCTGCCTGAAAAGACAGGTCGAGAAGAAGACGGAAATTCTGCCTAACAATTTCCCTCTTTGTTTCAAAGACTCGATACATTCTATGACTAAGGAATAGATTTAGGAAAAAATATATGCTACGTCTTTTGGGATGGTATGGGAACCAGTGCAAACAGCGGGAATGCCAAGAAAGCTGGGAGCTTGTATGACCTCAAGAGAAACAAAAGTGCCTCAGTGTTTTGCACACTGGTCTAAGGAAGGGAGGGAATACCAGTGACAGTAGAGAGAGTGAATAGATTTTAAATACTGACAACACTCACTACCCTTCAAAATCAATGAGAAATGTATACCCATCCACCTTCATACATGTATAATCTCTAACTTCTTATTAATTATACTTACCTAAGATAATCAGAAATTTCTAGAAGTGCTGGCAGAAAATACTTTTTATGATTATTTTAATATAATTATTAAGAATTTTCAATTCTCAATAGAGAATTTGTTTAGATGCACTTATAAAAATTTGCATCAATGAATTGAATGAAAAATTTTTGAAGTGCAAATTTTAAAATTTGAGTTTATTTTTATCTCATCATGTTTACACCAAATAGAAATATAAGGTATTGATAGAAATTCTTATGAACATTGCCCCACAGTATAAGTTATGTTCCAGAAGACTGAATTTTCCAAACATGTCTGAGCTTCCTTGTTGCCCACCACAAATGTAACACAGAGATATACTAACAGCTTACATAACAGTGTGAAAATATCTGAATTCTAGGAATTAACATATATAAATATATCTCTGTGTTATTCTATTACAACTGGTACCTAGATGTGTCTTTAGGAAACACTGGGCTGGAGAACAGTGCAAACATCATTCTTAATACAAAAGGCTTTAGACTATTTCCAATATTTCTTTCCAAAATTTCTCCATATTTCAATATTCTTTAGGTTATTCTGTTTACTATAACGAAAAGACTATATGATGTGCCAAGAAATGTTTTGTACTTGAGTCTAAGCAGTGACAAGTTTTCAGGGTGCATACCCCACATTTAGAACAATTAATCCTCAACCCATGGTGTGTGGGGGGGCGTGGTAAGAGGGAGGAGGGAGCTGGAAGAATTGTTTGGATGAGTGTTGAAGATGAAGTTATTTGGTAATCATGTTTATAGTCCTCAGTAGTTTATACCTCTGAAACCAAGTCATTTGTAAAGTATGGAAAAATTTTAAAAACACTTTTCATCAAAAATCTCTGAAGTGTTTCCATATGTGTTGGGGTATGTGTGTGTGTTTGTGTGTGTGTGTGTGTCTGAGGAAGTATAAGTCATCTTGAAGCAGTTAATTGTTTGCTATCTGAAGAGGGTAGAAGTTTTGAAAATTGGTCCTTACCTTGGAGTTAGTTGTGCCTTTCAGTTTATGGAGTTCCAATCTATTTATGCCCGAGCTAGGTGGTGACTTAGGAAAATGAGTGTTATTGGATATATATGAGGGGAAATTTATGACAGAGGAGGGAGACTGACAAGCCAGGATGAACCAAAGAAGTCCCTGGCTAATGGAAGACTGGAATCCCATAAGGTGTTACCAACTCATATCAAGGGGCTCAATGTTTAGCTACAAGCTCAATGGAATCAAGAGTTCGATTGTTGATGTTTTAAGTTTTCTTTTGCTGCTGTAACAAATTACTACAAAATTGGTACTTTAAAACCACACCAATTTAACTGGACCTCCGTGTGCAAAAGGAAAAAAAAATCTAGACACGGACCTTACATTTCTCAGAAAAATTAATTCACAGTGGACCACAGACATAAATGTAAAATACAAAACTATAAAACTCCTAGAAGATAACACATAGGAGAAAAGTTAGATGACCCTGGATATGGCAATGACTTTTTTGATACAAACCAAAAGTACAATACATGAAACAAATAATTGATAAGTTGGACTTTATTAAAATTAAAAACTTTTGCTCTGGAAAAGACCATGTTGAGAGAATGAGAAAACATACCACACATTGGGAGGAAATATTTGTAAAACACACATCTGATAAAGAACTGTTACCCAAAATATACAAATAAGTCTTAAATGTCAACAATAGGAAAAGAAACAACCCTACTAAAAATGGTCCAAAAGCCTTAACAGATGTCTCACCAAAAAGATACACATGTGGCAAAAAAGCATGTGAAATAGGCACCACAAAAAATATTATCAGGTAAATGCAAATTAAACAACAATTAGGTCCTACTATACATCTATTAGGATGGTCAAATCCAGAACACTGACGAAACAAAATGCTGGCAAGAATGTGAAGCTACCAGAACTCTCATTCATTGCTGGTGGGAATGCAAAATGGTACAGCCACTTTGGAAGACAGTTTAGAGATTTCTTACAAAACTAACTATACTCTTACCATATGATCTAGCAATTATGCTCCTCGGCATTTACCCAAAGGAGTTGAAAATGTATGTCCACAGAAAAACCTGCACATAGATGTTTATAACAGCTTTATTTATAATTACTGAAACTCGGAAGAAACCAAGATGTCCTTCGAAGGTGAATAAATAAATAAATGGTGGAATATTATTCAGTGCTAAAAACAAATGAGCTATCAAGCCAGGATAAGATATGGAGGAAACTTAACTATATTTCTAAGTGAAAGAAGGCAATTTGAAAAGGCTACATACTGTATGATTCCAAATATATGACATTCTGGGAAAAGCAAAGCTATGGAGACAGTAAAAAAAATGAGGGGTTTTTGGAGAGAGGGATGAATAGGTAGAGCACAGAAAATTTTTAGAGAAATGAAAAATATTCTGTGTGATACTATAATGATCAATACATAATATTTTACTTTTGCCCAAACCCATATAATGTACAACACCAAAAATGAATTTTAATACTAACTATGGACTTTGCATGATTATGATACATCAATGTAGGTTTATCAATTGTAAAAAATGTATCACTCTGGTGGGGGATGTTGATAATGAGGAAGGTTATGCATGTGTGTAAGTAAAGAGTATATGGGAAATCTCTGTATTTTTTAACATTTTTGCTGTGTACATAAAACTGCTATAAAAATATAGTCTTAAGAAACACCTAATTTTTTCTTTTATATTTCTGTAGGTCAGAAGTCTGAAATGAATTTCATGGGGCTACAATCAAGGCATTTTCAAGGCTGGTTCCTTTTGGATATTCTAGGGGGAATTTGTTTCTGGACTTTTCCAGCTTCTAGAGGCTCCCCCCATTCCTTGGATTGTTGCTGAATCTCTCCAAACTCTGCTCCTATCATCACTTTGCCTTCTCTGACTCTGACTCCTCCTGCATTTGTTTTGTAAGGACCCTGTTATGACATTGGAACCATTAAAATAATATAGGATAATCTCCTCCCCATCTCAAGATCTTTAACTTAAACACATCTGCAGAGTCCCTCTTGCTGTATAAAGTTACATTCACAGGTTCCAGGGATTAAGACATGGGCGTACTTGGGAACCCATTACTCTGCCATGCTAAATCCTAAACAAACTTATCCAACTGATCAAATCTCAGCATCATGTTTTCCCAAACTGACTCTCTTCTTGCTTCCCAGATAAGCATCTTTTTTAAATGGTCCTTGGAGTCCAAAATAATTCAGAACGCATGCAGTGGGAATTACTGCAACAGTAGATGAAAAATAGTGTGAAAATATGTGTCACGTAGCATATTATCCGATGAGAACGGGTGACAGTGGAAGGCTGCTTGGTTTTCAGGTTGCTCAGTCACCAACCCCAATTGTGGTAAATCACTCTGTTCTCAAATGTTATATTAGGCTTTATTGGGAGCCACATGCAAATAATAGTAGAATAGAGCTGACATCTAACTTCCTTATGGGGAGCATGGATAGGGTGGAATGAAATAGGGAGGATAGGCTAACATTTAGGATGGGAATAGATTAATCCTCTGAAATGACAGTTATGGGTCAATCATATGATGTAATTACTTTAGACCATTTGTTTCTAATAGTTATGTAATGTTGTATCTTCATGTGTGCTACTTCTACTTCTGATTTTAAAGTCTGAAATGGTTGCAAAGTAGTTTTCTAAGACTGGATGTTTCCAATATTTTGTCAACATTTACTTTTAACTTAGACTCATGAGTTTAATCCACCATTAAAAAGCATAATTCTCTTAGATTTGATTGCTATAGGGAAATCTTCTAGGGGATTTGGATTGTCTCATCTAAATAAGTTTTTTTTTGACATTAAAATTAAAATGTCAAAGTCATTAATCAATTGTAAATATCTGCACCAAAATTAAATTCCATAAGATCAAATTTGAATTTAGAAAATTTGTAAATGTTCTATCTCTTTAATAAGTTAAGATGAGATTCATACTGCCTTTACTTCCAGATTTAGGTCATTAAAAATTATCTTACCCAACATGAATATGTTCTTTTTTTTAAGACAAAAAGAAGCAATTTAATGAGAGTACTCCTTGAATTATAATTGTGCTTCCATTATTAAATTAGAAGCTAAAACAAAGATTTTGAAATACAGGGTTTTTTTCATTTAAAACATTCTACTGTCATTAGAAACAGTCTTTTTAATTTTATATTTCCCTTGTCAGCCCAGACTAATTACAGTAACATGCCAAAAACTATTATATTAAACTACTAAAAGCATCAGCACTTTAATCTTTTCAACAAACTTTTGCATTTTGTTAAATGAATTTCTGGGGTTAAGGACCTATTATAAAATGTTTAGTTTATCTTTGGATGTATATATTATGAATCAAACAAAGGAAAAAGTATGAATGGAGAAAGTGTTTGATTCATAGTCAACTATTTTTGATACTAATGCCATTTTGGTTATGTTAATCTTCTCAAACATAAAAGGTATAAGATAAAGAGGAAAGAGTACACAACAGATTTATTTTGTGCATTTGGAATTTTCCAAATCTATTAGCTATCATTTTCTAGTAAGTTACAAATGGACGGTTGATTTGGGAAAATAAATCTTAGTTTGGGAATTAGTATGACTGTTAACTCAAGTACTACCTGTCACCATGTAACACTAGGTGAGAATTTAAACATTTTTGACATGAGAGTCCTTTATATATATGAACTGGGTTGGATTATGGCATCTCTGTGGTCTCTTCTATATCACTGATATGTTGTATCTTTATTGTCAGGCATGACAAATTCCCACTCTCTTATATGTACACCAAAGGAGACGTAAAAACTTTCAATGGAGAGTATTTTTGAGTGGAGACAGTCTGACAAAAACAAGTATATATGCAACTAAATTTAAAGTAGGTTTTGAGCTCCTACTGGTGTTTTATTTAGGACACAATGAATAAAACTTTATTTATTGAATGTAAATAACCTGTGATTTCATTAGAATGTAGGTTCTAATCAAGTAGGGCCCATGGCTCCTGTTTTTTCCCACTGTACACTTTCCTCACTTCTATATTTAGTTTTTATTTTTTTTGCAAAAATGTGGCTAATTTATATAAGGACTCCAAACCAACTTAACAATCTCAATAACGGGCTAAAATTAACCAAATGAAACTAAACAAACAATGTAAATTTTTGTATATTTAGATTCAAAATGTCAATATATTTACTGTTGATTCCTATGGACTTTCCTACCAATCTCATCCATCTCTCCTGGATTTCTTTCTTAAAGCTCTATTTCTTATGGGTTTTCCTACCAATCTCATCCATCTCTTCCCCATTTCTTTCTTAAAGCTCTATTTCCCGATGTAATTATAAATGCTTTTGCCCACTATTTCTGTCCCAGTTCCTATTTGGCCTCCCCAGAAGATGGAAACAGCACAGCAGAGTTGACCATCTGTAGAAGCAGATATTCTTGTAAACTAGACATTATATGGCACATTTTTTTTTGTCTATGCCTTTGCTCAGCTAATTAGATAACATGTGCTCATATAAATTTTTGTCCTAAGGCTAAATCTAGATCATCTTCAGTAGATACTATAAGCTTTATATGTGAGTACTCTGCCATCAGAACTGAAATCTACATCAATAAATCTTCATCCCTGTGGTTTGTGTTATCCCACCCACAATTACTTCCCCAACAGACTTAGTACTGTGACCCAATATGATTTAGCCTCAAAGTCCACCAATTAATTTCTTTACTGTGATTTCATGCTATAGATTATTAGTTGATAGAGCAAGAACCAAATTGAAACTGGCTTTAAATAAAATATTAAAGAGGTAAAAATGTATTTATTGATGTGTTTACTTTATAAAAGAAAGTTTATTTCAGCAACATATTTGAAATGGATGAAAACAAGTTATATACGTCTCAGTTTTATCCTTCTCTCGATTTAAAGTCCCTAATGTTAAGTGAGTGCATCTTTAATTCTTTGAGGTATGTCATATAACCTACATTACTTGGTTTGGTCCCTTGAGACCTTCCCAGATCTATCAGAACCCTTGGCTGAATGGTTCAGTCTGTATGCCAGCATACATTTAAAGAATGTGCATGGTCTATTCTCAGCCAAATTTCCCTTTGACAAAGCCAAACTTCCTCTTTGATTTGCATATCTCAACTGTGTCCATAACCATGACCAAGTTTTCTTAAATAAAGTAGGAAAGAAATAAATTAAGCAAACAGGGCAAGATTTTATCTTTTTGTAGACTTGAATTTAGTATAGCAAAATTAGTAACTAAGTTTCAGAATATGCTAGGAAATCACCCTGTGAGTCTTTATCACTGTAATACCTAAATAATAGAGTTTGTATTATTGCTTTCTTAGGTATTAATATTTGTATGGTAAGTACCTGAAAGGATGATTGTTATTTGAGAAACAAACAAAAAAATCAGTATGGTTGTTATTAGAGGAAATTTGACATGTAGTTCTTACCACCTTGAGATTTTACTTTCTTGTTCTGGGGACTTTGAAGCTGTTTGTCTGCTTTAGTGAATGGATGTCCTCACAGGTTGGATCCTCCAGGAAGCTGATTGTGAGATGAGACTGGCTACCTGAGAGACATTATGGAATACCTTTAGGATCAACATTGGTGAAGGGAAGGAAAAGAAGCAGAAATAGATAAAGGAAGAAGTTGAGTTCTAATGTAGTCTCTGAAGGCCTTATGGTGGTCTCTGAATTGGGATGCCCTGCAGACTTTTTGTAAGTTGGAGCAAGGGGCCTGGATTTTACATCCCCTTGTCAAACAGATATTTGATGCAGGCTGCCCAGGAAGGTGGTATGACCTTTTAAAGGGGCAGCTCACTTCAGCTGAGGCAATTCAGAAGAGGCCTAATAGTTAAGGACTGACAACTAGCAGTCAGTCCAGCAGCTGGAGGAACAAGTCCTTCCACCCTTGAGGAGGATGTGGAAAGCACATCACAGCAAGGACTACACATACTCTGGCAAAACAAGTCTGGGAGATTCAGTGCAACTCCTATACCGTCCATCACTAAAGCCTGGAATTCTTCCATTAATTATTATCCTCTCACTGTTTCTCTTTTGAAATATAACTGTCCACATAGCAACACATTGTCACATATATTTGTGAACTAAACGTATCTGTTTTGTCACTCTGTAAAGAATGTGCTCTTAGTGGATATCTGCTTGAAAGGAACTATTAAGATAGGGGAGAGTGGGGCTTCTCTGGTGGCGCAGGGGTTAAGAATCCACCTGCCAATGCAGGGGACACATGTTCAAGCCCTTCTCCGGGGAGATCCCACATGCCGTGGAGCAACTAAGCTGGTGCGCCACAACTACTGAGCCTGCTTTCTAGAGCGTGTAAGCCACAAGTACTGAGCCCACGTGCCACAGCTACTGAAGCCTGCGTACCTAGAGCCTGTGCTCCACAACAAGAGAAGCCACCGCACTGAGAAGCCTGCCCACCACAACGAAGAGTAGCTCCCGCTCACCACAACTAGAGAAAGCCCGTGTGCAGCAACAAAGACCCAATGCAGCCAAAAATAAATGAATAAATACATTATTTTTTTAAAAAAAAGATGGGGAAGAGGTGGAGGGAAAAATTTCCAAGTTGCTAGGTGGAAGAGAATCCTTTCAAATAGTGCTTTCCATAAATGTCTGCAACTAAATCAGTGAGAAAGTCTTGGGTAAGTTACTTAGATTTAATCATATGTGTAATATAAGGGACTCTAAAAAATAGTCTTCATAAATACCACCATTTGATGCTTGCCTAAATAAAACTTGCATCATTTTCATCTTGTCTGTACTTTAAAATACCAATAGCAGAGAAAGTACAGTCCATGTTTAGATAATGGAATCATTCACCTAACCATCCATCTTTTAAGCAAATATTTGCTGAGCACCTATTACATGCCTCTACTTGTGCTAAAAGCTTGGGACACAAGCCTGTCGGTCACCAGCACAAGGAGTTTACTGTCCAGTAATGGAGAAAAACAATAAAATAGAGCTAAAAAGTACAGTAATTACAATAGAGATGTGTACAGATTTTAGTGGTGACTGGAAGAAAGCGTTGTGGGAAGGCAGAAAGGTTGGTACTAGAAATTAATCTTAAAGAATGTGCAGTTGCTTTTTTTCAGAGAAAAGACAGAGTTTTTGAGGCAAAAGATATAGACTATAAACAAACCGTCTCTCTTCCACCCAAGTTATAACTGTTATTTAAAATTTCTTTTCACATTAAGCATAATATCTGTTTCTCAGTGTTTATACACATGAGACAAAATACAGCCCTAAGGGTGCTTTCTAGTGGAAATCTCCACACAGAATAGTTGGAAGGATCCCTACGAAATGGCTTTCACTTTAGATTTCTTGAGAGCTGTTATATAGAATCCTTCTCTGCTATATTATATTTCATTCACCACTCCCACCACAGGAATTTAATGTCACCCACTAAGTCTCAGTTTCCTCATCTGAAAAATGAGATTTGTTTGAATGATGACAGTGGTTCCTTTGAAATTCAATATTTTGTGAATTCATTTTAAATCCACATAAGAGAGATCTTATATTTTTCTTTTCATCATAACGGCTGCATCTTTGATGTTTTATTAATCATTCCAGACAATCAATATAAATGAAATAATGTGAAAACATGGATTAAACAATTTTCTAGTATGTATTTGAGTAAATGTCATCTGATTGCCCAAAAGGCAAACACAATTATTTTAAAACTGAACTTACTTGGTGAAGACAACAGAAACAGTCTAAGTTTCTATTCAGTGGCCTTGTCCTCTACTGTTGCTTCCACGCACTGCAATGACATTTTCATGTCATGGAATTTCGTTGCAATTAGGCCCCCCAAAATAGTTTCTTTAAATTTATAAAAGTGATGAAAAGAGTAAATTCCATATATCAACATCCTACGTAATCCACTTAATGACCTATATAAGGAAGGAAGGATAGAAAGAAGGAAGGAAGGAAGAGCAAATAGACATGTGAGTTAAGCCAAAGCTGAAGAAATCATTTCCAGACTTTTGGGTAGCTCACTTACATATACTTTAGAAGTGGCCATCAGTTATGTTAAAATATTTAAACATGGCTCAACAGATACCTTCAACAGTGCACTCCCTCACTATGTCCCAATAATAAACACTAATTCATATTTTTGAAACCTGCATTTGTATGGATTTATTGCAACTACACATCTAAAGTCAGAATTAATAAGTTGAATGATCCTTGCATTTTTGGATGGGAAAAACTACTCTCTAAACTGACAGGTTTTAAGCAAAATTGTAACATTCAAGTATATTTTGATCTACTTTCAATAGAGCTACAAACAGTAGAATTCAGAGACCTAATACATGTGTATCATTTTGATCTGTAATAAACTAAGACTGTTCAATTAGACAATAGTGTAGCTTCTAATATCATCTTTAACTAATTCAATTTATCTTTTTGTGCTTCACTGTTAAGCATCGGTGAGATAAGGGGAAAACACTAAGACAAAGCTTCAGGTTGAACTAGAATGACAAGGGAGATGTGGAGATTCATATATGGACAAAAATTTCCACCTGTTAAGCAAATATCTTGTAAATAGTTATTAATTCTTGATTAGGTAACATCACTGCAAAAATATCCATTCCTATTCACTTTGCTCTAACAACAGAAGCACTCTGTTTTAATTCTTACGTTAAAATACACTTGTAATTTATATGCCGATTTTGTGTATCTTGACCCCACCTATGCACACATTGTTTGAGCTTAAATCACAAAGATATGTATACTCTCTCCTCAGTGTTCAAGAGCTCTACCAGTAAAGTTAGAAACCCTGTGATCTGTCTTCAAATCCATACCCTTAGATTGTCTGCGCTAAAATTGATTCAGAATGCATGGGATTATTTTAAGAAAATGCATTATTTAATGTGGCAAAGCAACAGAGTTTCTTAGCCATTTTGCTGTTTCAAATAAAGAAAGAGCTACTAGTGTTTCCTCACAGATTATTTACTTGCTATAAGGAAAAATAATAACTATACATTAGAGAAGCCTATAACATTTTGTCCAGGTGATCAAAATTAACATCTCCAATGAGGGACAGATATTCATCATGTGTTTTTAGAAGAAAAACCCTGAGAAAGATGCAATGTCATTTATGTACTCTTCTGCCTGAGAATTCACAGCTTGAATCTGGTCATGAGGAAACATCAAATAAAATCAAAATGAAGAACATTGTTATAGTAATAATAATAATAACAATAATGGTAATAATAAAGTATTATATCCTTCAAAAATGTCAATATAATAAAGGACAAAAAAATGAAAAAGACTGAAGAGACATGACAATTAAATTCAATATTTTACCTTTGACCAGATCTTGTACTGGAGATTAAACAACATTATACAGGAAACTATAGGGTTAATTTCTTTAAATGAATAAGGATGATAAACTAGATGAAAATATTGTATCAATTTTAAATTTACTGAGTAATAACTCTCTGTGATTCTGTAAGAGAATAATATCCTTATTTATAAGAAATATGAAGGTGTTCATTGGTCAAGGGACATAATATAGGCAACTTGGTCTCAAATGGTTAAAAAAAAATACACACACATACACACACACAAACCACGTAAGGAATGAGAAAGACAGAAGGAGAGAGATGGAGAATGAGAGAGAAGCGTGAAAGCAAATGGGGCAAAATGTTAATAATATGCAAAACTAGGTAAGAGATATCAGTGTTCTTTGTACTATTCTTATTCTTTCATCATTTCTGTAAGCTTAATTTTAATAAAAATCTTTAAAAATTAAAAATTGAAAGAAAAGCATGAAAATTTTTATTTTTTTGGAAAATGCACATGTACTACTTTGCTGATTTTTAAAAAATAATTAATTAAAAGAAAAAAGCACTGAGTTGTAGGAACAGAACTCAGAATGGAGAAAAAGGATGTTCAATGTTACCATTTAATGAGCATCTAATATATGTCAACTGTAGTGATTGCACTTTCTTCACCACCCCCAGCCCACCAAAAAAAATCTGTTGAACAAGCATTACTCACTTCTTGTTACAGAGGAAGAAGGTGAGACATGGGGAGTTTACCAAAATAATTTTTACAGCTATGTAAAATGCAGACCAAGATTTAAAGGCAGAAATACTGATTGTATTCATTATATTTTCATTATATCAAACTTCTCTTTATCTGGTCCACACTTTCATTGTACAAACCAGAAACATGAGGTCTTAAAGATATGAAATGACTAGACTCACAAACATGGCTCACTGTTGGGTTAGATTACTGCTGTGATTGATCAGTTAATTAACTGAGCATAGATGGAAAGAACAGTACACGTGAAGTTGAAGTTGACAAGGATATTCGATTCCATCTGAATGGCCAAGGCAAACTGATGAAGTTACAATGGGAAATTGGCTTACATATATGAGACTAGATTATTGTTAAACACCTTCCATTCTTTTGAACAATTATTAATTCATGATTTATACATTATAGAGTGAGTTTTTCTTTATTAAATTATAGTATACATACAGAAAAGTGGGCAAATCATAAATTTAAATCTCATTTAATTTTTATAAAGTGAACAACAAGTTACCATCTCCCAAATCAAAGAACAGATCAAAAAATAGAACACTGCCAGCACCCTAGAAACCCGAAGTTTCTCCCTCTCACCAAAGAAAGCTACTACTCTGACCCAATCATTGAAATTATTTTGCCTATCTTGGAACATCCTATAAATGATGTCAAGGAACAAACTCTTTTGTATCTGCCTTCTTTTGCTCAATATTTGTGAAATGTAATCATGTTACTTATTGAAATAACGTATTCATTTTCATTATTGTGTAGTATTTGTTTGTGACTATACCACCATATACTTGTTTATTTTACTGCTGAGGAGTACTTGGAAAGTTATGAGTAATACTACTCTGCACATCCTTGTACATGCTTTTTGTGAACATATTCATGCATTTCTGGTAGAATTATACCTAGGTCTAGATTAGCTGAGATATTATTCAGCTTTAACAGATACCACTCAACAGCTTACCAAAAGGCATGTATCAATTGATACCCCCTCAGATAGTATAGGAGAGTTCCAGTTGTTCCAGATCTTTGTCCTTGCTAACACTTAGAATTGTCTCTCTGTTTTATTTTATTTTAGTTATTTGGATGGGTATTTAGTAGAGTCACACTGTGATGTTCTTCAAAGTCTTCTAATGACTAATAAGGTTAAGTGCCTTTTCATATATTAATTGGCTGTTTGGATATTCTGCTTCATGGATTGCCTGTTCATGGTCTTACCTATATTTTATTTAAATTTTTCTTATTGAGTAATAAGAGTAGGGCTTGTATTATGTATGAGTCTTTCCTAGCTATATGTATTGCAAATATCTTCTATTATATGGTTTTCCTTTTCTCCCTCTTAATGACATATTCTGATGAACACAAGAATGAATTAATTCCAATTTATCCATCTTTTCCTTATGGCTACTGAATTTGTATCATATTGTGTTCCAATTCCCAAGACCATGAAATCTCCACCCTTATTTTTTCTTCTAGAGTTGATACTCTTTTACCTTTAAGTCTATAGGTCAAATGATTTTGGGAAATGTTGTGAAGTAGGGGAATGATTTCTCAGAATGACTCTATTTCTACTGGATTTAGTATTAGAATCCCATCTGTTTTCTCCTCTGAATCAATCTGCTATACTACTGCATTTTTTTTCAGCCTTGATCATAAGTGCAGCACGGATCAAACTTATGAAACTCTCTGAAATATCAAGGGGTAGCAAATGTGAACCTTAGGAAAATGACACCTCCCTGCTTATGCCTGGAGTATAGAAGGAAAATGTTCCAGCACCTGGGTTGGTGTAATATTTTCTCCAGGAGAAATTTAAACTTTGTGCATAAAGTTAGCTTGAGCCAAGCAGTAAAATTATGCTCTGAATCAGATAGCAAGCCTGGGAGTTGAATAATGAGGTCAAAAGGAGGTTTGCAACAAGGAGAATATAAATTCAAGAAATGCAGACTATTTGAAGGGAGGAGTTCAGGCCCTCTCTATGATTATTGTGTAGAGCTTAATTTGACATATTTATCTTTCATACAAGCATGGGTGTTACTCTGATATGCTTGGTTAGGCTTGAAATCAGACAAATTCCCATTCTAAAATGGACACTTACTCTTCCTCCCGCTTTATGGAAAAGTGTGCAGTCTGTTCATTTACTTCCCACTTACACAGCATGCCTTCATCTAATAATTAATAGTTTCAGTCTAAAATGCTGCTTTCTTAATATAATTGACGTTACATTACTCCCTTCTTATTCAAATAACTGAAGTTCTTTATGCATGGACACAGCATCTATTTATCTTTTGGCTTAACGCACAGTCCCCATAGATGTCAAATTCATAATTGTCAAGAACTTTAAATGAAGGTAACAGCATGGGCATAGGTAAATAGAGCTGCCTTTACCACCTCCACTCTCCTAAGCTGAAACCAAGAGTTTTTTTTCCTGACATTTTAGCCACTTGAGTTCTTCTTCTGGGTAGTCTCTTCATTAAACATTTCACAAACTTAGAGGCCATTTTATTGCTTCCTGATAGTCAAGTCGAGCTCATAATCATATAATTCTTTGTGGGGAGTATCATTAAATACCTACAAACCATTTTTTTATTGCAAACTGTTTAAACCAATGAACTTGCTCTGGGGATACTAAAATGCCAAGTTATAATGTAGAGTTAAGCCTGTATCAAAGCTCATACTTAGAGTGCTTTGAACTTCAAACTGAAACCTAAGCTGTGAAACGATTTCTGCCCATGTCAGCATGATGGGGTTATTTATTTATTTAGTTTATTTAGCAATACTTTTGCAGAACACATAAGCCAGGTTCTCATCTAGGGATTGTACAAATTAACTAATTTAATCTCCCTAACACACTTATGATGCAGCTTCTTTTATGATTCACATTTCACAAACAAGGAAACAGACGTGATGAAAAGTTAAATAATCAAATAACTTGCCCATGGTTACATACCTGGAAAATAGTATTCCAACCCAGACAGTCTACCCCCATAATTCATGCTCTTAAACTGCTCTATTGATTTTTAAGAGGTCTATATTGAAGATTAAGGGGATCACTATCCAAACAGACTTGACCCTTTCCTGACTCTGATCTTTGGTGCCAGTTCTCATATGGCAGGGTCCATTTTTTCCAAAAAGTTTTACTCTTGCCTTGTTCCTTATATGAATCTTCTGACCTATTTTTACATGCTCTTCTAGAAATGGAGTTTTACACTGCTTTTTCCACTTCTTTTTCCTCTTTTCTACTGTGTTCCAGAGAGAATGAAATCTTATCCTAGGTCTCTAGCTATGTCTGTGGTCCTGATTCCTGGTATCAGACGTCACTGATGAAGTCTTTGCATCTATACAGGGCCTAAGCATACCCTTTTGTTCAGCTGCATTTTCAGGACACCTAAATTTGTGACTTTCTGTGCTACATTTCTCTAACTGTTCACCTGGGATGTTGTCAGCTACCTGCCACCATATATGGACAATATCCATATAGATATTGTCTTCTGCCTACCTAAGGAAACTTCCTAGTTTAAAAAAAATGTTATTGGAATATAGTTAATTTACAATGTTGTGTTAGTTTCTGCTGTACAGCAAAGTGAATCAGTTATACATATACATATAGCCACTCTTTATATTCTTTGCCCATATAGGACATTACAGAGTACTGAGTAGAGCCCTGTGTTATACAGTATGTCCTTATTAGTTATCTGTTTTATATATAGTAGTGTGAATATGTCAATTCCAATCTCTCAACGTATCCCTCTCCCCATTTCCCCTCTGGTAACCATAAGTTTGTTCTAGGAGCTTCCTCTTTAGTATGCAGGTAGACCAACTATATTGTTGGAGTATGGAGGAGAGGGCAAATAAGAGATTTTTCAATTTAAATGTTTAACTTACCACTTAGTGTATGCTCTTCACTTAGGTCTTCAATCTAAATTCTTATAACCTTGGCTTGTCAATTTATAAAGTCCAGATAAAAGACTATGTGTATGAACTGAAATTCTCTTACAATGTTTGGCATGTTTTTTTATCATTTCTGGGTTTGTCAACTCCAGGTTCCTTCCAGCATCTGAAATAAAATCTTCAACAGAGATCTTGTTAGCAATGATGACAGCATCATAATTTTTGGTTGTGATATTGAAATAGAAGAGCATTATCCAAGGCATAGCCTGTTTATGAATTTGGATGGCATTCTTCTCTTCACAATGAGAATTTAGGGGATTATTGTTAGAGAAAAACAGAAAAACAACCACGTGGAATTGAAACAGCAAAATATGGTTCTGTTCCAATTAAGACATTTTTAAATGTCTATTTTCATAGCAGAAAAATTCAATATGATTCAAAATTTAGACTACTTGGAAGAACCTGAAAAATGTATAACCAATATGATGTTTAGTAATTTATTTCATCAACAAATATTTGCAGCATAAGCTATATGGGGGATACTGTTTTGAACAAAATTGACTTTTATTTCTTTCTTGCAACTTATAGTCTAATGAGCAAGCAGACAGTTAAAGCAAGTAAATCAATGAAAGAGTGATAAATTTTCATTACTACTATGATGTACAAAAGCAGGGTACTAAATTAAGATTGTTGCTGTTTGGACAGGATGAGCAAGAAAAATGCCTGAGGATGCCATATTTAAACCCCAACCTTAGGAAGGAGAAAGATCAAGCTGTTCAAAGTGGTGGGAGGGAAAACACTTTTGGTCTTCATCTTACTAAACAACATTTGGCACAATCTTTTACCTCCTACTTCACAAATCAATTTTTAAATTGGCTTCTGGGACACCACACACTCCTGGTTTTCTTCCTAACACATTGGCCACTGTTTATTAATCTGTTTTACTGGTTTCTCCTCTTCTCAACTTCTAAATATTGGAGTGTCTACAAATAGATCTTTGGTATTCTCCTCTATCTACACTCATTTCCTAAATTTTGTCATCTCTTCAAATGTCATTAACTGCCCTCTATTGGATTATGACTCCCAAATTTGTAATTTTACCTGAAACCTTTCCTCTGACCTCTAGACTCTTTATAGCACCTGCCTACTCAATATGTCCACTTGGAAGGCATCTCAAAATTTGCAGCTCCTGAGATGACCAATAAACATGAGTTGATACTTAACTTCACAACCACAAAAAATATGTTTTAAAACTGTGGCATACAATTTCACATCTATTATAATGGGAAGTTTTTTCTTAAATGTGTGATGGAGTTGTTAAAGATGTGGTGCTAAAGGAACTTTATAGACTGGTGCAGACACTTTAAAGAACACTTTGGCAATATTGGACCACCAGGTGCTCTTCTCAGTGTATTTGAAAGAAAATTACTTTTTATTTACAAAGAACATATCATCATATCATCATGTGTATTCCTTGTCCTGTGTTAATGACAGAAATGGAGCTGGAAATCCAGAAGGAATAATAAAAATTAAAAAAAATATATGGTATATTATAAAACAGAATGCATGTAGCAGTCGAATGAACTAGAGCCATATGTGTCATGTCAAAATGTAAACATCTTAGACCATAATATTAAATCAGAAAAATCAAATTTTATAATAATAAATGGAGTAGGAACTATATATATATAAAATTCCTGACAGACTATATCATCTTTGTTCATACATAAATAATTCACAAATATATTAAAGTCTGTATAGAAATAACCACCAATTTCAGTAAAGTAGATATGTCTGAAAAAGAAAGGGTGGAAATGGGATCATGTACTTGGTAAACAGTAGGCTTTAAACTTATCTGAAAAAATTATTATGAAAAGCAAATCTGAAGGAAATATGGAAGAAACATGATTTGGAAAAGATACATGGTGAATAAAATGGCATTCACTATAGTTTTTCCTATGAATTTCCACATATTTGTAATGTATCTTTTAAAAACTCAATTCAAATAAGACACTTTTTGACTCTGCCTGAATCTTTCACTATTTAGTGGCACTATATTAACTCTGTTCCTTAGGTCAAGATGTAAGAGTCATCAGCTCCTCTTACTTGTGTATAATATGTATATAGTCCATTAGCAAATCTTGTCATCTCTACATAATAATGTTCATTTCTACAACCTTAGTCTAAGACTCCTTCCTCTCTCATCTGAATTTCTGTACAAAAACAACTTCTCTATTTCTACTATTTCCCCTACAGTTAGTTCTTCCTATTGTGCTCACAGTTAGATTTTTAAAATATAAATTACACATCTCTTCCTTATAGCAAAGCTTCCAGTGCCTTTTCATCACATTCCAAATATGATCAAAGTCTTTACACAGCATGTAAGGCTGACCAAGACACTTTATCTCTCCCCTCAGCTTGACCATACTTTAGGCATCCCTATTCCTGACAATAGGCCCCTAACCTCCCTTTTTTTAGATCATTTATTTGTTTAAAAATGTGTTACTGTAAATTATTTCTCTGCCCCTTTGACATATAAATCTTCTCCCAGCCTCCTGACAATTTAACGACTTAGGAATACCTTTTCCAAGGAACTGAATATTCAGTCATCAGGAAGAGCCAGTCTCTGTCTCTGTATGAAGGTAGAAGCCATACTTCCATAAGTGTCAATGAGAAAACACAGACAGCCTGATAACATTGACCAATGTCCCCCAACCACTTCCAGTACTAAGCTGTTAGCTCACCCTTGAACTTAAAAACTATCCCATTTTATGTTTCAGTGGAGTTGAGTTGGATGTCTCTCCACCACTGCAATAGTTTTGAATAAAGACTTCTTTGCTGTTTTAAAAAATTATCTGGTGCAATTTCTCTTTGACAAGAGTACATGATCTGGTATCTCATGACCATTTTGACTTAATCTTTTACCATCACACATTAGCCATGTCTTCTCTAACTACTCCACTTTATTTCCACCACAGGGCCATAGTACTTCAAACTTGTTCCTTGTGCTCGATTCATATTACTTCAGATTTTACTGGGATTTGCTTTCTTACCTCATTCTGATTTCTCTCATATGTCAGACTTTCAAAGGCTTTCTGTGACTACATTGTATAGATAGCTGTTTTCTTTCTTACTCTTTTCCAATGCTTTGCTCTACTGTTCTCCATAGCCCTTATTACTCATCAGAGTTATATTTAGTTGTTAACTTCTCTATTAACTATCTCCAACATTGGTGTGCCACTCCACATGGATCAATAACATTTTATTTGTTCACCGTTGCATACCCAGATTCTATCACTTACCAGATATTCAGTATTTTTAAATAAATTAATAAATGGATGAACTAATTAATTCCAGAAAGGAGGAAAGGCATGAGATCATCAGTGCCTGAGAGGTAGAAAAGATCTTATCATATCTCAAGAAAAGATGTGGCTTTGCCTTCCACCACCTCAAAGGGAGCTTATTTTGTTTGTTTCTTTTATTTTGTTTTCTTTTCCTACATCTTTAGTACTGTTGGATCTAGAAGTGGGGTAGGTAAATTCTATTTCTGTTTATAGATCATTCTTATTTCCTCTCTTCTCATCCATGAAATACTAGTTCCAAAACTTATGTTAATATATTACATCACCCACTACCCCTGAATGTAGTTATCAAATGAAAACAAGCAGGTAAGTACATCCCCTTAATCTACTGAAAATTATGTCCATTGGTTCACCAAGACTAGCGTCTTAGTTAATTCTAAGTTTCAAATCACACATAGATGATCCTTCCTGTGTTTATGCTCCTCAAATACTTGAGCTCATCTCTTCCAGTAATCATATCCTCCACACCACTTAAGGCATAGCCTACACTTGTCATTATCATATCTAACAATGGATTCATCATCTTAATATATGCGCTATTCTGTGACTAGTGTCAAAACACAACCACATTGATTGGTCTCACTTTAAATTCAAGACCACAAGTCACAGATGGTGCTTCAATGCTGCTAGGAGTTCATACTCTAGGTACCCAATCCATTCAGTCTCCCATCTGTATATGCATGTATATATGTGCTGTTGGCTTGACAAAAGGTTCAGCGTACACTGTTAAATGGAGAAAGCATGCCACAAAACAAATCATAATTCATGGGATGCCATTTTTACTTATAAGAAATAAAATTATTTTGTCTTTTGCTTTTCAGTTTTATTTTGTTTAAAATGCATACAATGATTGGATGATAATGTGTATATGCAAATATGTGTATTTAATAAGAAGTACCCAGATATCTCAAACTGCTGATAATAAAATAGAGAACTAAAGAAAGTTATACAAATATTACTGCTTTTAGAAATTGAATGGCTTGAGAGAAATAAAAAATTCAGTAGAATATTACAAATTCTTTATTTATTAAAAAGATACACAAGCTTTACATGGGGGTGTTTACTAAGTCTCAACTGGTGCCTCTGAGATACCATGAAAACACTGCAGTTAATGACATCATACATTTCTGCTCTACCTTCTACAATGAAACATGTTCCTGCTGACTAGGATTAGGAGTTTTTGATAGAGAGAGTTAACCAATAATGTTGCTTTGATCCACAAAATGCAAAAGGGAATATGTAAAAGCAGGATAAAAGAGACACCTTCAGAAAAAGGACTCTTACTCTCTCTTCATGACTTTAAGTTCCCCAAATTTCTTTGGATATCTCTAGATCTTTAAATCCTGGGTAAGTATCTAAATTTATGAATGTGTCCATGTCCAATAAATAGGAACACTTTTCTTCTAAAACATCCCTTCAAATTTTATCAAAGATATGCGCTGACTGTCTTGATTATGTTTTCTTTTTCTTCCCTGTCTCCTCCATAGATTTCCAACATTCTAAAAACACTTGTGATTTTATTTTGTTTTCTTGCCATGGAGAAATTGATACTGTAGCTTCACACACACACTAAAATATTGTAATCATAATATTATGTTTTAGAAATATTTGCATTTTTTAAAAGTTATGGTTAGAAAACTCTGAAGTGGGGAGGGATTCTTGAAACTTCAGTTATTTACGGACAAAGCTCTATCTTTCAAATCTAAGTTCATGGTCTGAGCAGTTTTTTCTTAATATAAACGAGAGTGTGAGAAACATAGTTTTTGATAGGTTTGAAATTAAATTATTCTTTATCTATGATTCTATTTGTTTACTTCATTGTAGAATAATCTAAGTCAAAAGTATTACATCTTATTTGTGAGCGGTCACCAATTTGAACCATGTGAATTTGAAATCTTCACACATCCTCTTTAGGATGTGTTCCGTTTGGATGTTGATCCTCACTCACCTCTCCTAATATTGTATCTCAGGTAGAAATTTTATTGCTAAAACAGAAAAAGTCTCAGGCAAACAGGGACCAACCCA
Organism: Monodon monoceros; assembly: GCF_005190385.1. Lineage (NCBI taxonomy): Eukaryota > Metazoa > Chordata > Mammalia > Artiodactyla > Monodontidae > Monodon > Monodon monoceros. The sequence continues at coordinate 17,267,482 of NW_021703775.1, forward strand.
GGTAAAAGAGGACAAATTGGTAACCCTAATTTTGATCTTAGAATTATACTTCTGAACACAGGGTTAGCCTATGAGCTGTGAAGGCCTCACAAAGACAGAATTTAAAAGAAAAAGAGAGAACAATAATGCAGGCAATTATACCCCAGGCTCGACTCTGACATGACACAGAGCCCAGCAAAGGGCATTCTTTGATGGTCTTGTTATTGAGCCATTTTGTTCCCCACAAAGTCTAAAGTTTATCTCAGAAGTTTGGGAATGATTTTCCATATCCCTAATTGCCTGGTCTGCATTTTTCTCTGAGGATTTACACCAAAACTTTCTGAATCTCTTTATACTTTTAATCTACATGTCTATCAGTAATGCCAATAACACCAATAATGGCATGACAAAATAAACCAAGTCAAGAACCTAAACTTTGGAGACACACAGACCTGGGACAGCTCTTTTACAGTTTATGATTCTAGACAAGAGATTTCATCTACCTGAACTTTAGTTCTCTCATGTTGTAATATGTTCTTCTATAAGAAAGCAGAAAGGCACATAAAGTTCCTAAAACATAAAGGGTTCTTAGTAAACGGCAACTTTTATATAAAGTTGAGTTTTATTGTATAAATTAAGAATTTTAAAAATTAAATTGCACAAAATTATATATCTATAGCATCAAGATGTGCACATATCAAATTTAATGAGGAAATCAGGGTTTACCATTTCAATATAAGAATTTAATAATGAAGACTTAGTCCTCAAAATTATACAACTGTAGGAGAGCAGCAGACTTGCCATCCATAAGCCTTATGAAGTACTTATCCTTGAAAAGGTTTGTGTAATTACATGGGTGAAACATTCCCAGGGTCATGAAATCACTTTAAGAAATTAGGACTCGCCTGTGCAAAAGTGATTCCACATGATAGATGACACTGGAAGAATTATTTCCCCAACTTTAATGTATATCACTCTTACCATATTTTGCTTGTTTTATAAATTTTCTTCTCTGTAATTTATCTAATTTGACCCACTGATTGATCTGCTTCCCTGACTTTCAACCTTTCTATTTTAATTAAATCATTTTCCCTCTTGGCCCAGGATTACTTTGACAATATGATAATGAATTCCCTTAGTGATAGCTAAGTGCCCCCATTTTTGCCTTATCTCTCTCTCTCTCTCTCTCTCTCTCACACACACACACACACACACACACACACACACACACACACCTTTTAGTGCCTTCACTGATAACACTGGCAAAGATTGGCCTGGTCCCCAAGCTATTCAGGGACAAAGTTACTCTGGTGATTGCTTCATTTCAGCTTTCTTTATGCCTTTGTATATATGTATATTTTATTGTTATATTCCCACCTCATTATTTCCTGGCAATCTACTTCAATAAGAATGTATATCACTTTTAAACTGCTATTAAAGAAAGTATTTACAATATTAAGTCACTGCATTATTAGTTACTTCTTTACCCCTATAAGTGTTAATAGTGTTGAGGATTCTAAATTGTACAGGCTACAATTAATTTGAAAGACAATTTATAGCCGTGATCTTTCATGATCAAAAACACTAAAACTTTGTGTAATATCTTTATACCATATAAGATGAATTACTTTATGATAAATTTTAATCACAGAAAAAGAAACCCGTCATGCTCATTTTGTTGAAACAGTTTCTAAGATTGTCTTGAAGCAACTCATTCATTTCCCAGCATGATTTTCTTAGTCATTGAAAAGAATGTGTTGGCAGAAGATGTGCAATTGTCTGCAACTCAACTGACTCTTCAATTTCACTTTTGAAAATAATTCACTTTTGGTGCTGAGCTATTTTGTGTGACAGAGTCCCTGATTGCTCACTTAACAGACACTCTTAGCCAATTTAGCACTGAGCACTTTTCAATAATTCATAATTGCTTAAATGCTCAAATCCCTTGCCTACATTTAGAAGGGTAATTTGTGACAGTGACAATGTTAAAATCACATGTTTCTTTATCATAGCACAACAATTTTCAAGCCATCAACTTTCCTTGTCTCTCATTATTATTAAAAATTAGGATTTTTAATAATTTGGAATAATCATTACACAAATAATATTTGCTTATTTCAACTTATTGTTATGATATTTGTTAAAGTATTTTTCTTTTCTTGAGAAATGTGACCAATGTATAACAATTACCATAATTTAAATAGAGCCATGTCTACATAGGCAACAGTTTAGGAATGAATGAATGAGAAAGGAAATGAATAATTTATGTCATCAAAATTCAATTATTTAGAATACATCTTTGAAATTCTTAGGGGAAAATGATGAGAAGTGAGGCTGCTGCCTACCCATTCTACCCTGTTTAGGGGGTCTCCCTAAGAACATAATAGACCCAATATAAAATTTTGACCTTTTGATCTTACAATGCAAGTCCATGGACCGTCTGATCCTGGGAACCCTCCAGAATAATTCAAAGGTGTCTCACAAGCTATACATAAGACAATCTCAAAGTATGTCAAAGAAGTTTTCATTCTTCTCTCTTCTAGTTTTCTGTGTAAATTTTTGTGAAATTCTGTCCAAACTTTGTAGTTGTTTTAGTGCTACCTTATATGCATGTAACGTTGATAATGTCCTGTCAATATTAGAATTATGTTCTCTCTCATTTCTCTATTAGTATGGAGGGATCATTTGTTACCAGGACTCTTTTATTTCCCTAAGAGAGAAACATTGCTTCAAGGAGCTAATAATATGTGACTACAAACATTTAAACTTGATGTAACACAATCTACCATTCTTGGAAATAACAATGTAAATAATAGATAGTAATAAAATATTGGCAATGCATATAACAAGTGCATAACTATAAGTTTAATTAAAAATTTGGAAAATTAGAAAAAAGACAAAAGAAGGACAGTAGAAAAATAGGGGAAAAACATATAAATAGGCTGTCACCAAAGTGGAGAGGAAAACAGTCACTAAAGCTAGAGAAATGAAAACTGAATTAAAAGTTCCATTTCCCATCTTCTGATTCACAAAAAAATAATAATAAAAGGAGCGATAAACTCATTGCTTCTGGAGATTCCAGGGTAAAAAAATCATGACATTTTCATTCAATGCTAATAAAATGTGCATTATGTATATTTTTAAAATTCTTGGATTGCCTTATGACCATAATTATTAAAATCGTTTCCACTTTTGCAAATTTATTCCATAGAAATAAGAAGTAATAATATAGACCGCAGTATTGTCTGAGAGGAGGGAAATACTCTGTAAGGAATCTCAATGTCACTCATCAATAGAGGAGACACTCAATAAATTCTGCTATAGTCAATCATGGATTATTATGTAATCATTAAAAGTTATTAGTTAACTTGAAGGAATTTCTAGAATCACATTATATTATTTCATATTATAAAAATAAATAATAACAAAACTGTCATGGAGAATGATGTTTTACCTCTGGATATGTGGAGTGCGTGGGATGCAGCAGGTCAAGCAAGAGTAGAGATGGAAAAAGGGTGGGATCATTAATAAATAAAGTGGTGCTTGAAATAAAAACGTCATGCATATTATGATCTCATTCATGCAAACTTATCCATTTGGCTGTGTATTTATGAGTATACATAGACATTAAAGAATGATTAACCAAAAAATGACATCTATAGTTATCTCTAAGTGCTGGAATTTCCATTGAATTTTTACTTTCTTCCTTTTTTTTCTGCATTGCCTTGAATTTTACAATGATTAACTTATATCATTCACACAATCAGGAAAAATTAGCTATTTTATCAATAATTTTACAAAAATAGTATTTCAAAGGCAAAACTTTTTAAAAAATAATTTGCTCGTGTCTCATGCATTCAGCGACTGAATGTGGAAGCATAATTATATAGAGTTGGAAACTATCTGCCAAAATCTGAGGGCCAGACTCATGACTGTCTTTTATTGTTGGTGGTGGTGGTGAGGAAGAAAAGGTGAGTGCTCTCTAGAATAAAGGACAAGCTATTTCCATTTAACTTCTTTTCCCTTAAGGAACTACTTAAATTGATATTTGATGTTCTGAGCAATATGTATACCTGTGTAGCTCTTTGTAATTGTTGTAGGTTTATGTACATTTTTCTTTGTACATTAATTAAGATAAAAACAACTGAAGAATTTGGTCAAATTCCAAGGAGATGATTTACTTCATTCACATTCGAAAGTTAACTCTGTCCATGGCTGGCGTATAAATTCCTGAGAATAGTAAACAGATTTCTTGCAGCACTCAGGAAAATGCTTTTTTTCAAGACCACAAAGAGCAGTCTGAAGAGCCAGTCTATTTTTCCAGAAGGATCCTATAGACCAAAGAAGTGATTAGTTGGAAAACGAATGAGTAAGCAAAAAATGTCAAGGCAGCAATTTCTACCCCTCTAATTAAGTCCTTCATCATTTTTCTTTTCTTACTGCTCAGAAGTCATTTTCACTTAAGGGAAGAATGGTTGTATCTCTTCCTGTTTTTGGTGCATAATATTGGGCCAGGTGTTTAGTAGACGTTAAATACACATATATCATATGGAATTATTCAGATGAATCAATTCTTTCTTTCTGCGAGTTCTGTTGTTTTAAAGTATACATTGGTGTCTGTTTGCAATTATTTTGTAAAATTTCATCATTTTGCCATCATTGGGTTTGGATCAGGTAGGTATAATATACAGCAAACTTGTGTGACGGGAAATGAATATGGAAATTTGAATGAAACACATAGGCATGTCACTGTCCTCTTTTCCATCATCAAATAAGATATACTTGGTATATTGTGGACCACTAACACAGAATCATTTTAATACCTCTGGGAAATTTAAACAAATGAAATTTTTGATATTAAAGGGTGGCAGAATATACCACCCCCAAATATGCCACTCTGGCATGTTGACTATTTTGAGTTAAAGTTACTTAAAAAACAGCAAATAGAAGAAAAACACTGATCTTCCTTCTTTTTAAAAAAAGCAAGAGATGAAATTTCCATGTGAAAGTTGCCCTTCCTGTACCATAAGGAAAGTAACATTTTTATCATTAAGGACAAGAAATTTAAACTGAGAGAATTCTGTACAAATAGGCCTTGGTAAAATAATTTGTATCTTCCTTTAGCTGCCTCATAATTTAGTTACTTTTCCACAATTGCCGGTCTTTGCAGGTTTCACCATTTCTTGGAGTCTTCGTTTCCTTTTGAGGGCTCTGGTGTCATGAAAAACTTACTTAAGTGTGTATGCTTCCCTTGTTAATCTGTTTATTGTTAGTTTAATTCTCAGACCCAGTTGAAAAACCCAGAGTGTAGAGGTAAAATTTTGCCTCCCTTACAATTTCAAATGGAAATTTTAATAACTGGTATTTAAATCCAGCTACTTAGTTCTGGAAAATTTCTTATGAAATAGGTGTGCCATTCTTCTACTTTTGAAAATAAATGGGTATATAATAATTCAACTCTAGCATTTGTGTTATCTAAATAATTTTGTGCAGAAGGAACTACTTCAATTCCCAATGTCAATTAATTCTCTTTTCTAAGGCTTTAATGAAGATATTAAATAACACCTGACTTCATAGCAACCCTAGCAGCACTGATTCTGCCTCATATTCTTTGACATTTTATCACGGTGATTAATTTATCTATTGCCCTCTAGTATTTTTCGATAGCATGGCAAGTTATTTTCCTCCCTTCAAGAATATATTCCATACTAAGCCCTTTCAAATTAATTTGTGGAAGTAAAATTTCATAGAACATATTTACTAAAGCTCATATAAATGAAGTGTTCTAGAATGTCTTCTACTAATTTGTATTTCTACTAGGAAAAACTGTGTTAGAATGATTTCTACATAAAACAGACATGTGGCATAGCTCTCACAATCATACATTTAGGCTCTATTTTACTATATTTCAGATATATTAAAAGTTAACTTCTAAATGTCATATCCTCAGAATTTTATGAAAATCTACCTTATATTTACTTCATCACCTGTGATAACCATAATACATGTAATTTTTTCAAATAGTTTTGGAAATGTTTAAGTTAAAATGGAAAAGAGTGGATCATCCAGAAAGTAGGTCATATTTAATGAACATGTCATTGCAATTAGAGTGCATTGTTTGATTTGTTTTGGATTTGTTTGCCCTAATAACCACAGAAAGATGTAACCCTTAGCCACCCAGAAGTGCCCAAGGTTAAGGGTGATGGTCATTTGTTGGAAGCCTCTATCTATATAGTTTCTAGGACTTGAAAGAAGACTCAACCTGCCTCATTAAACTGTCAACTCCTTGTATTTAAAAAAAATCTGAAGGCCAATGTTAGGTAATATGTATAAAATATATATTATATGAAAGGGAAAGGTCTAAGAGGGATTTAAGCACTCTCTGTTTAATTTATTATTCCTCTCATTAATGCATAAGGTAACTACTAGAGGTTAATACTCGACTCAATAAGCAGATAATAAGTCCTCAGGGTGATGAAAGCAGGTTTGTTTTCAGAAGCAAGATATCCTGGATAGGAAAGTCAAAGACACTGGCAATTTTGAAAAAAAGGTGGACTTGAGTTAGAGAAGTGTTCAGGATGTCCTAGGCATCCAGATGACAGTCAAACTGCAATCAAGAAATAACACAGGCCTGGAGGTGGAGGGTAAGTGGTTACTCTGTAGTTCTCCCTAAGGTTGATCAAATCTTGTTCTATAAAAAATAATGGAAAGAGAGGCCAAATAGAACATCAGGAGAGGCAAGTGCGATGGCTGTAAAAATACAGATTTTAATATCAGGGGACCTCAGTTTGATCCCCAAATTTACCATTTATATTAGTCATGACACTTAGCCATTCTGAGCTTCACTTCCTCAAAGGAAAAATAAAGTATAATTTACAAGGTGAGAATGAAGATTAAGTTGGACAGTGCACACAGAAGGTCCCTGGATTAAATGCTAGTTTGTTATAGCAAGTACAAATGTTCATTATAATTATATTTTCCTGAATAAGTTAACAAATGAAGCTATAATTACTTTTTTAAAGATTTGGAATTAGCCTCCTCTTGAATGACCTTAGGTAGGTATATGGATGAAGAGTTGGGTGTACATATTTTTTTCTCTATTCAAATATAACCTATATGACAGCTTAAAGACCACCTTTGAGATTTACATGCAATTTTCTTTAACCTCCTTTTTATATCTAGGGTGAAGTTCAAAACCTTTCCTTAGATTTCTGCAAATCTGCAGAAGCTTACATTCTCTGGTTTACATTTCCCTCTTCTTGTTGACCTCCCATTCACACTTGAGTTTTACTTCTAAAGCCTGAGCATAAATTTGGACCATAATCCCTCAAAAATGCCCAATATAACAACGTATGAGTATGTGGAGTATACTCCATTGCTATTAGGCTGTAATTAAACACTTCTTTTAAAGTTTAATATTAGATGTACTTGTTCTTCAAATTCTTTTAATCACCCCCAGGGTGGTAATTTCTCTTTGATAACATTTTTTCTCTAGCAAACTTCAACACATTCTTGCTCAAACATGTTGCTTGATTCCCTTCTCTCTTCCTTGAAGCTCTCTCTAACTCAGTATTCATGTTAATTATGAGTTGTTTCTATGTTTTACTGCTTCATTCCAAACCATGCCTTAGGATCTCATTTTTTCCATTGAAAATGGCCTGTCAGCATTTTTTGAAAAAAAAACAAATTGCATCAGGAAATAAGTTATATGAGTCCCTGGAGGCTGGTGGCACCTTAGTTATGAATATAAATAACCTTTATTTAACTTTGTTATCCAAGTATTTATGAAGCATGTGGTCTATTTGCAATACTGATAATATGCATTTTACCCCTTGTTCTTTACTCTTCACAGGTTTGTTAATTTTTGAGAAGTAAAATATTAATCATGTTATTTTTCTCTACATCCTGATTATTTGCTTTGAGTATTCTCACTATTCAAAGTCACCTCCAAGGATAAAGATGTGTGTCTTTTCTATAGTAAGTTAAAAGAATGGGTCTTACTCATTGTATAAAACCCCTAAATAGGTCCTCCAAGGACGTGAAAAGTAAGTTCAGCATTTTCATGTAACAGTAAATTAGAGCAACCTTCTACAAATAGGCATTTGTTTTCTTTTTGTTAGTTTGCTTTTTGCTCTAAGTTAATTTTATAATCTTATGATCATCATCCGATCATAAAGAACTTTTCTTTTTCATGAAATTCTTTCACCAGTATAATTAGTGTCTCATGTCTTGCTTTTCTTATGCTAAAAATGTTTACAATTGTTTTGTATGTTCTTCAACACTTTCTCTGTATCCATATTTATAAGGTTGATATACACAATTATTTTGCTTTTTAGCATATTAATAACATATCTTGATCTATTATCTCTATCTCTATATATTTGTTATAAAGTAAGCATAAACATTAAATTCCTATTGTAACCCTTAATAATATGTTGGTGTATTTATGCATATATATTTATATGATACTAATGTTATGTGAGCTTGAAAGTATACTTCATGAATATTCACTTGAATTCACTCCCTGCTTTGCACCTTAGTGTAATTAGTAAAAAGAGCCTTATTTCAAATCCTACCTCAATCACTCACTAGCAGTATAACTTTTGACAATTTACATAATCTGCCAAAGCTCAGAAATCATCATATCTTCACTGGGGATTTGAAGTTATGGTGCTGCTTGTGCTTATGACAAGTTAGTACCCTTTGTATTCTTTCTTATCCACCTTTTCTCCCTTCCTCTCTTATTTGACTCTTCCTTTCCTTCTTTACCAATTCTTCAACTTTTGAAAATTTTCTCAAGTCTCACTCCATCTATGAAGTCTATCTTGATCACCCAAAATATTTACTTTCTGAAAAGTGCCTTCTGGAACTTGTACTCTGCTCAATTATTGATTTTAACTTGGATTTAGTTTCTTCGTTGCTCCATATGTGTGAATTCTTTCCTCACATCAAGTTTTTATGCTCACTAAAGTCAGAAAAATGTTTGAGATGGGCTTATCATAGATTTCTTTATATAATTCTCCTATTATGTCAAGGTAAATGTGTTGCATATTGAAAATATTCAGTAATTTTTTATCATTTTTGTTTGTATTTACTTTGAAAATATGCCATGATGCCATCAGCCTATGCTGCACAATAAATATCATTAAGAGTGCTCACTATTATGTCAGTTTCATTCTCACATGTATTTGGGCCTTTTCCTATATCTGAGACAGCTTTGCAAACACATATTGCTGTTTTCATCAGACTGACTTGGGAAAATTAAATTATGCCATAGGGACTATATTCTCCCAAATTAAAATATCACCTTAATGTACTGGTTAAATAATAGTCATAAGTTTTAGTGAATGTTGAAATATTATATAATCCCTTGAAATTATGAGAGTCTGATCCACAGCCTAACTGGAAAATACCTAATAAACCTTTCTTGGGCTATGTCTCCATAAATAAAATAGAGATGAGTGTTAACATAATTTATTCAAAAGTTCTCTTACACAAAGGTATGACAGAATTACTATTTCCAAAAATGAACTTGTCAAACCTGAACTATTAACTTTGAACACTTAAAGGGAACAATTTCCTTGTGCAAATAATAGAATGGTAAATTCCGACCATTAATAGTATAAGTTATCTTGCTTAACTAATGTTTCTTCCCCACCTATTCAATAATAATAATAATAATAATAAATTAAATTAAAATTAATATTATTTTAAACTGACACCAAATGAAATTTGCTAGAGCACAACTTGGATCATGTTCAAAATTTCTGGGGAATGACTTGCTTTCCAAATACACAGTCACCAGCTAACCTTTAGAGTTAGTTTTTTTCCAAATTTATTTGTGACTTACCTTTATAAACTTAACTCATCTTAATTCAAACCAAATAGTCCTGTCCTGCTCTGAATATTTATAACATTCTGTGACCTTTTTTGTCCTATTTTAAACCACATAGTGCCCTGCATTTTTTAGGTCTGAATGAGTGATCTCCTTTATTAAACGATGGTTCCTCAGAGCTTATATTGTTCAAGGCAATGGCCAAGAGGCGCCTTACAAAAAGAAGTCCAGTTGAGGTTCAGGCTTTAGCCTAACGAGTGTTCCATCTACAGATATCAGGTGTTTCTAGGCTCATCAGGAGCTATTTGCGTTTACTGATCTGTAATAGGATTTTTGTTGTTTTGTGATTTTTGCTTGAGAGGTGGAACAACTACAGTGATGTATTCGTATATTTGATGGAGGGAATAGAATTGTCTTCAGAAAGGAAGAAGATGGCAAGCATCTTATGAGATCAGACAACAGTTGTTCATGAGCACAAGATTTGTGTAAATCCTCAGAAGCAATTGCTGACTATTTGCTGGGAGATGAGCTTCAGTATTCTGAGGTAGAGACAAAATCCAGAGATAACACTATGGATGCTGCCTTTGTACCCATAAGAAGTGTTCAGTGGAAACCTGGATTTTAATTATTTTAAACTATTTTCCCAAGTAGTAGCTCTGCTATAATGAAATGTTCTCCCCTACTATCTCACAAAAGGCATACATTTCTATATTTTTATTAGTCTTTTACCTTTCTTTGGAACCTCACCTCTGCACCTTCCTACAACCAAATTTCACTCTTCCTTCAAGGTTCAACTTCAGTATGAAGTTTACAAAAAGCTTTCCTTTACAGTTTTTGCCTGCTTATGTTCATCAACTCTTATTCATTACCATTTCACAATATTCAGTTTAATTGCACTGGTCTTTGAATTGTTCATTTCGAATAGGTTGCCAGTTTCTCTCTAATCAGATCTTCAGCTAATTTAGAGAATGGCTTTGTCTGTTACAGTGTTCATATGGTAAATCAGGACTCAATGCTTTAGATAGAGTGCAAGCCCTATAATTAGATTGTCCCAGTTTAAACCTGGATCCATCAATTGACAGTTAGATATGTGAGACTGTACAAGGTGTTCATCTCTCTATACCTCACTAGCACAGTGAAGATAATGTTACCTCTTTCATATCCTTTTGTAAATATTTCACAAGTTATTCCATATAAATATTTAAATGGTGCTTGGCATGCAGTAGGAGAGGTCTAAATGTCAGCTATTCTTATTACTGCTCTTGCCTATATTGTTTTACCTATAAGTAAGGTAAGCATTGCCATTGCACACAGAGGAAAATTATATGCTGTACAAGAACCTATATAACTGAAGGAACAAACTTAAGAATCAAGAATTCTAGAAGGGAGTTTATATTCCAGGAATGTGTGCCTTAATTTTTGTGGTACCTAACAGTACAAGGAAGTTTGTATTGTCAAAGCAGAGACCAGAGAGAATGGGTTGAGATATCAGCTCTGTTAATGACTTTTGTCCAGATAAGTAACCTAGGCCAGTTTCAAATATATACAGAAGTAAATGGAATACTATAATAACTCCTATCTATACCAAATTGAACATCAGAAGTAAATGGAATACTATAATAACTCCTATCTATACCAAATTGAACCTCATGTTTAATTTTGCAATTATAGTCTATCAGATAACACCCACCACCATGGACAAAGGAAGAAAGCATTAGCTAGCAGTACGTTAAAAATGGAAGGACTTGGGCTTCCCTCGTGGCGCAGTGGTTGAGAGTCCGCCTGCCGATGCAGGGAACACGAGTTCGTTCCCTGGTCTGGGAAGATCCCACATACCGCGGAGCGGCTAGGCCCGTGAGCCATGGCCGCTGAGCCTGTGCGTCCGGATCCTGTGCTCTGCAACGGGAGAGGCAACAACAGTGAGAGGCCCGCTTACCGCAAAAAAAAAAAAAAGAGGACTCAATTATAAAAGAAATAAACAACCTGTGTAAAACTTTGGCCAAAGATCTTCCAGATGCATTTCCAAAGAAGATAAACAAATGGAAAATAAGCATATGAAAATATATTCTACATCATATGTCATCAGGGAAATGCAAATTAAAAGAACAGTGAGATGCCACTACCTACCTATTAGAATGGTTAAAATTCAAAACACTGACAATACCAAATGCTGGTGAGGATGTAGAGCAATAGGAACTTTCATTCACTGCTGCTAGGAATGCAAAATGAGATAACCACTTAGGAAAACAGTTTGGTAGTTTCTCACAAAAATAAACACACTCTTACCACATAATATAACAAGTGTCCTCCTTAATATTTACCCAAAGGGGTTGAAAAATTATATCCACACAATAACCTGTACATATATGTTTATACAAGCTTTATTCAAAACTGCCAAAACTTGGGAGAAACTAAGATGTCTTTCAGTAGGTGAATGACTAAACAAAGTTTGCTACACCCTAATAAAGGAATATTATTCAATGGTAAAAAGAAATGATCTATCAATAAATGAAAGAAGCCAATCTTAAAAGGCTACACACTGTATGATTCCAAGTATATGACATTCTGGAAAAGGCAAAACTATGGAGAAAGTAAAAAGATCAGTGATTGCCAGGGTTTGGTGGGAGTCAGTGATGAATAAACAGAGCACAGAGGAGTTTTATGGCAGTGAAAATACAGTATATGATACCATAATGATGGTTACCTGTCATTAAACCACTTGTCCAAACCTATAGAGTGTACACGCTAAGAGTAAACTTTATTGTAAACTATGAGTTTTTGGTGATTATAAAGTATCACTGTAAGTTAATTAATTGTAACCAATATACCACTCTGGGGAGGATGTTGATAACCGGGGAGGCTATGCAAGTGAGGTGGCAGGGGTATGTGGAATATTTCTGTGTCTTCCTCTCTTTTTTTTTCTATGAACCTAAAACCGCTCTAAAAAATAAAGTCTTAATTTTAAAATATCACAGGGCTATATGAATTAAGAATATAAAGTATTATTCTTTTTATGGAGAAAGTCTCTTAAAATAGAATCCCCCAAATATCTTATAGTTCCATTGGGCAGAGTGATCTAGCCATCATTTACTTCTTGGAGAAAGGGAGGAGAAGATAAAGAAACAAGTTTAGTTCCAAGGTTTATTAAAAGAAATAGGAGTAATTAAGCAGAAAATCATCTATCATTTTCTGGTTTCAAACTGCATTCTTTCCGATCTTCTATACCTCTTGCATCTTGAGATACTACATTAAGCAATGAGAATAATTGAAAAAAATTGTAGTTTTGAAACTCCCAATAATTTGGCTGGATCAAGGAAGAAAAATGAGCTTGGAAAAGGTAAAATATTTTTTTTTAATAGTAATCATGAAACTTACAGATGTCCTATGGTATCAAAAATGTTTAATTTGCTAGCATTTCCCATTCCTCGATCATTTTCACTCAAGAATCATCTGTAGATCTTTAAATACAGCCACAGACCACAGGTGGATCCTGAGCACTTAGAATGTGCCAAGTGTGATTGAGGAAAAGCTGATTTTTAATATTCTTAATCTTAATTAATTTAAATGTAAAATATGATGCTAAATTTAATTGTTGGAAAACAATTAAACATGTGTGGAATGACTCATGTATGTGAATCTATATTTGCAATTGTAAATTGCATGGAATCTAATATGGATCAAGGATTTCCAATAAAAATTTAATGGCTAGATTAAGATGTACTGTTAGTGAAATATCTCATTAATAATTGTCATTTGAAAAAAATAATAATTGTCCTTTGATATATGCTGCAATGATAATAATTTGAATATATTGTATTAAATAAAATGTTATAACAATTTCACCTGTTTCTTTTTGGCTTTTAAATGTGCCTATTAGAAAATTTCAAATTATCTATGTGGCTCACATAATATTACTATTATACAGAGCTACCCTGAACACAATGCAATATAGTTGCAAATAAGGTGTGCCAGTTTCTCCCTTTTATGCTTGCCACTGTTTTTCTCTTAGAGCTGAAATTATCCTTGACTTTACAGTGCAGATTATTTTCCTATTAAAGACTGTGTCATACACAATGATTGGCTGAACTACAGAATTTACTTAAAACAATCAAAAGCAGACTCTTTGGGTATAATTTTAGTCAATTTAGAATCTGAATGTTTTAAGGATAGGCTTTAATTATTGTTCAGATTCAATCTGAGGAAAAACAGTGACGCTAACCATCAGGTCCTCATCTCTTCCTCCTATATTAGTTTCCTCCCTCAGAATGGAAGTTTAACTACCTTTTTTTTTTGAGGTATTTAGTATCTGAAGGATCATTCCTCAGCATCCTTTAAGGCATGCCTACTTTAAAGCATTCCTTTTCAGCAACATCTTAAAGATCACAGTGTTTAGTGAGTAAATTTCAAGTGTTTTTCTAACCCCATTTAATTTAGGCTTATTCATATATTCATTCCTTTAACAGCTGTAGAACCTATCCTGAACCTAATTCTTTACTTCTCAAGTGAAATTTTAAGTGGAAACCCAATATGTAAAACAATGAGATAGAAGAGGAACCCTGAAGAGAATCTACAGAAGCACTGAAAAATTAAACACTCCTCACTCACTCAGCATACTTTTCAACTGCTGTGAGGGCCTCTGGGACACCTTGTTGGAAATTAGAAGAACATATTATTAAAAACTTCTATAGCTCTATATTGCAGGTCTTGAAGAGTGAGAATTTTGGATTAAAAATAAGTTTTGGTCACAGACTAGCTATGCATATTTAGGCTGCCACTTACACTGTGAAAGGCTTTCATCACTCATAAAACAGAAGCTGATCAAAATTATCTCACAAGGTTTTTGTGAGGAGTAAATAAAATAATGTTCATAATTTTTCTGGCATATGTAAACAACAGTTCTTACTTTATATTATATACCTTGAACTAACCTGTTCTCTTTATAATTGCCAATAATTGGCAATTATAATTACCAACCTTACACATTATTCCAATCTTACACATTGCCAGTCTTACACATTATCCACTATAGTGCCACTAAAGTAATTTATATAAAATGCAAATTTATCCATGTCTATACCTGCCTATCATATACAGAGAAAAAAAATAAAACATCAAACTTGGATAGCAAGTAAGACAGTTCCTGAGCTGTTCTTTAGCTCTGTGGCTTCCTGTTTTGCACTATAAGCCCGAATAACATGACCAAAGTGTTTCATGACTCAGTACTTTATCTCAGGCCATTTCCTTTGCCTACAACACCCTTGAATTTCCAAATATGTGCAAGCATTGAAACATGATAATATAGAATAAACTCTGTCTTAGTCAGAAATAATTCCTTTGTAAATAAACAAACAAAACAAAAACTCACTCAAGGTGATCTCAGATAAGGGTGATTTATATTCAGGATGGGGTAGTATTTCATAAACACTATAGTTGAACTGAAATTTATTAAAACTTATTTCTTGAGGTCAGATCAAGATGGTGGAGTAGGAGGGGGCAGAACTCACCTGCCCCTAAGAACACATAAAAAATACACCTATATGTGTCACAAATCTCACTGAAAACTGACTGGAGACTGGCAGGAAGACTCTTGTACAACTAAGGCTTTGAGAAAGAGCTACATGGAATTAGTATGAAGGGAAGAGAAGTGATCAGGTTGGAACCTGTGCCCCTGGGAGGGAATTCAGAGAAAATGGGAGAATACACAGGAGGAGACTCTTCCTGGGAAATGAGCTGTTCAAGCCACATATTGGGTGCCCCAACCCTGGGGTCCAATACGAAGAGAACCAACCTTGGCTGGCTAGAGAGCTGGTGGGGCTAACAGGAGGGCTGTGGGAAGCCTGGACTCAGCTCATTAGGAGCGAACACATCCTTGCTTGCTCCAGAAGCAGGGTGGAGAGGGGGCATTGGGAACACATGGGTGGTGGTCCAGTTTCCCATAACTGCCCTGGTGTATGCCACAGCCTGAGCTGAGCAAATGTCCCATCCCTGATTACTTCACAACTCAGCTCCACACTAAAGTGAGGGCTGCCACAACTGAGGAAAGAGCTTGGCTATGAGGTAGCCCAGTCCCAAAGAAGTATCTGAACCGTTACTGGGGCAACCATTACCGGTGATTACACAGGCAGAACACCAGAAGCAGTCCCAATCACTGACAGTGGCCAGACCAGACCACCACAGACCATACCCCTACACACACTGAGAGCCAGCACAGGCTCCACCTTCCCTGAACTGAAACTCTACAGGGTGGGAGAAGCAGAGGCCAAGGGCAGAGCTTAGCTGTGAGGGACAAAGTATACTCAGACCTATAGTGACATCTGAGCAGAGCAGGGAAGACATTACTGGCTCTTACCCAGGCTGTGCATCAGAAGCGGTCTGGGTCTGTGTTCCAGCCAGACCACCACAGCAAAAAGAAAATCCAAAAAAAAAAAAACAAAACACTTTAAAAAACATTTTAAGGAATCTCTGGGATAACATCAGGCATACCAACATTGGGTCCCAGAAAGAGAAGAAAGAGAGAGATGGGTTTGGAAATGTATGTGATGAAATTATGGCTGAAAATTTCCCAAACCTAAAGAAGGAAACAGATATCCAGATACAGGAAACACAGAGAGTCCTGAACAAGATGAGCCCACACAGACCCAGACCAGGACATAACATAATTAAAATGGCAAATTTTAAAGAGAGAATTCTAAAGGCAGGAAGAGAAAAACAAATAGTCATATAATAGGGAACCCCTGGGGCTTCCCTGGTGGCGCAGTGGTTGAGAGTCCGCCTGCCGATGCAGGGGACACGGGTTCGTGTCCCACATGCCATGGAGCGGCTTGGCCCGTGAGCCATGGCCACGGAGCCTGCACATCCAGAGCCTGTGCTCCACAACGGGAGAGGCCACACAGTGAGAGGCCCACTTATGGAAAAAAAATAAAATAAAATAAGGGAACCCCTATTAAAGCTATCAGCTGATTTTTCTGCAGAAACTTTGCAGGCCAGAAGGCAGTGGCATGATATATTCAAAGTGCTGAAAGGGATAAACATTCACCTTAAAATACTCTACCCAACAAGGTTATTATTCAGAATTGAGGGAGAGGTAAAGAATTTCTCGGACAAGAAAAACTAAAAGGTTTTAGTAATACTAAAGCTACCCTAAAGGAAATGTTCAAGTCATCTCTAAGTGGAAGAGGCTATAACAAGAAGTAAGTATCTATAGGAAAGAAAAAATTCCAATAGTAAAGGCAAATGTATAGTAAAGGCGGAGGACCAACCTCTTAAATAAACTAGCACAAAGATTAAAAGACAAAAAAATGTAAAATCAAATATAAGTACAGTAAGCAGTAAAGAGATAAATATGAAGATGTAAAATATAACATTGAAAACACAAAACGTGCAAGTGGGGAGTAAAATATATAGATCTTTTAGAATGTGTTTGAACTTAAAAGACTTTAAAAGAAGTAGATATAGCTATAGGTCAACACACATGAACACCATGGTAACCACAAGTCAAAAACCTATAATAGATACACAAAAGCTAGAGAGAAAGTAACACAAGCATATCACTACAGAAAATTATGAAACCACAAGGGAAGAAACTAAAAGAAGTAGAAAAGATCAGAGAAGAATCACAAAAAACAGGAAAGAAGCAATAAAATTGCAATAAATACATACCTATCAATAATTAAATGTCAATGGACTAAATGTTCCAATTAAAAGACATAGTGTGACAGACAATAAAAAATAAGACCCATCTATATGCTGCTTACAAGATACTCACTTCAGAGCTAAAGACACATAAAGACTGAAAGTGAGAGAGTGTAAAAAGATATTTCATGAAAATGGAAACAACAAGAAAACAGGGATAGCAATACTCATATGAGACAAAATATACTTTAAAACAATGTCTATAACAAAAGACAAATGAGGGCATTACATAATAATAAAGGTATGAATACAAGAAGAAGGTATTACACTGATTACCATACATGCATCTAATACAGGAGCACCTAAATATATAAAGCAAATATTAACAGAGATAAAGGGAGTAACTGACAATAATACAATAATAATAGGGGACTTTAACAACCTGCTTACATCTATGAATGGATCATCCAGACAGTAACTCAATAAGGCAACAGTGGTTTCAAATGACACAATAGACCAGTTGGTGTTAATAGATAACCTACAGGATACTCAATCCCAAAACAGTAGAATACACATTATTTTCAAGTGTACATAGAACATTCTACTGGATAGATCACATGCCACAAAACAAGTCTCAACAAATTTAAGAGGATAGAAATTATATTAAACATTTTTTCTGACCAGAGTAGTATGAAACTAGAAATCAGTTACAGGGAGGAAAATGGCAAAAGCACAAACACGTGGATACTAAACAATGTGCCACTAAAAATCCAATGTGAGAATAATGAAATCAAAGTTGAAATCAGCCTCAAGACAAATGAAAATGAAAACACAACTTTCCAAAATCTACAGATGCAGCAAAAGCAGTTCAAAGAGGGAAGTTCATAGTGATACAGGCCTGCCTCACAAAAAAAAAAAAAAACAACCCTCAGATAAACAACCTAACCTTCCACCTACAAGAATTAGAAAAAAAGAAGAACAAACTAAGCCCAAAGTCAGCAGAAGGAAGGAAATAATAGAGATCAGAGCGGAAATAAATAAAATAGAGGTCAAAAAAACAATAGAAAAAAATCAATGAAACACTCAGGGAACATACTAGTGGTTACCAGTGGGGAGAGGAACTGAGGGAGGGACAAGTTAGGGGTAAGGTATTAAGAGATGCAAGCTGCTATGTATGAAATAAATAAGCAACAAAGATAATTGTTCAGAACAGGGAAATATAGCCATTAATGAGTAATGACTTTAAATGGAATATAATGTATAAAAATATTGAATCACTATTGTATACCTGAAACTAATATAATATACTTAATCACCTATAAGTCAATTTAAAAAAACAAAAGAAAATATACCATGAGAAAGCTTATTTCTCACTCCTTTTTTCCCCTTCCTGTAGACTGACTCTATTTTCTGCTCCTTTCTTTCTGATTTTAAAAGACCCATCATGATGTGGACAGCTCCTGAGTCTATAATTACATAGTTGCCCAACCAAGACATACTATTAACTTTCTAGGTCACTCTGGGTCACAATTCAAAGAATCCAAAAGGGATAATCTGCTTGGACTGGCTGGGCTAAGGCACCCATGTCTCATTTTTGCTGAATCTTAGAAAAACTCTCTATATATGGAACTTTGATTAAGGAAAACTTACTATCATGTCTCCTATATTATGTCTTCCTTGTAAAAGAGAGAAGTTGCTTAAAGTACTTATTATGGGTGTCATTCTCAACTTACCTTGAATTTGTTAATTAGTACCATTGAAATATATACAGTTCATAATTAGTGGTTCATGCTTGTAAGCACTTTTATTTATTTTGAAAGTCTCACATTTAATAAATAATATCAAAGTAAAAAAAATTACTATTTCCAGAAATGGGCAAGTAGCTAGTATATATGCAGTAAATCCTCAAAACAACATTGGCAAGTGATAAGACCACATTCTCAGGTACATAAGATTCAGAGAGGTTAAATACTTTGTTCAGGTACTCACATTTAGTAAGAAGCACAGATGGAAGTCAAATATCAATCTGACCATAATTTTTTATGCTTTCTTTGAGTGATGGAATCATTCTCTTTGTCAACAAGGAGTGCAACCTTGGATCTGCCAGTACTATTGTTTCATAGTAAAACATCCATGAAGATTTAAGAAAAATAGAATAAAATGATAATAATAATAATAGTAGAATAGCAAATACTTATACAGTGCTTACCACTTGCCAGACCTTCTTTTACACATTTTACATATATTAACTCATTTAATTCTCATGGTAATTCAATAGGTCAGCTTCCATTACTGTCTCCTGAGGAGGAAAATAAGTCAGCTCAAAACAGATCACAAGAAGTGGAAAACCACATTAAATATCCACAAGTAACACACATGCCAAATGGCCTTATTTGTAAAATTTTAACAATATACAAGGAAATATAAAGTCGTGTCAATCAGCAGAAGTGGTGTGTGTGATTTTTACAAAAATGGAAGTAAAGAATAAGAGTACTTACAGAGACCTGTTAGCATTGCCTCTCCTAAAAGTATTTTCCCCCCAAAGGAGGATCCTCCTGGCACAAAGATATACTGGTGTGAGTGTAAAGATAACTTTACAGATGGAATTGTCACTCTAAGTTAGATTCTTGTCAGTAAATATTCAAATTATGTAATTAACCCCCTTGCTTAGATTCTGTGTTTATCTGGCAAGTTTTAATTACACTGTATTTTCCCACTCAGATTTCTCAGCACTAAGAGACTGTGATGTTAAGAGAGATTAAATGTATCCCCTCAAAAGTTCTGTTTATAAATACAGATTAACAAATGGTCATTAGTGTAGTATAATGGTAATGTCAGATGGTTAATGTAATTCTCACTCTTCATGTGTTGTCAAATTGGACTTTGATATTCCAATGACAGAGGTTGACCATGGTGATTTATGAGAGGCACTTCACAAAGAGCCCTACTTAGAAGTGTGAGAAATTTCACTGGATTCCATACAGCACCATATTTAATTTCCTAACTACTAGAACTGAGTTTGTTTATTCTTCCTTAGAAATATCCCCTGCTTCCAATTTTCCATTGCCATTTTAGTGACTCAGACCCTTAATAATTAATACCATGGGCATTATAAGATCTCTTCTCTCCTGAAATCAGCCTTTATTTCATTCAGCTCACCACTTTGAAATTAGACTTTTTTTGTGTGTGTGTTACACGGGCCTCTCACTGCTGTGGCCTCTCCCATTGCAGAGCACAAGCTCCAGATGCGCAGGCTCAGTGGCCATGGCTCACTGGCCCAGCCGCTCCGTGTCATGTGGGATCTTCCTGGACTGGGTCACGAACCCGTGTCCCCTGCATTGGCAGGCTGACTCTCAACCACTGCGCCACCAGGGAAGCCCAGAAATTAGACTTCTTAAAATATTGTCACCTGATCCTTTAACAACTTCTCATTTTCATTATAATAAAATTATGATACATAATCAGCATTCAATCACTACTCTTAACAAACTTCTAGTGCCCAGATAAAAGCTTGTATCTCAAAATCTGTATATATCTTTGTAAACTGGAATATTTTGATTATTTTCAGAGCTCAAGAAACTGAGACAAACTGTATACTGAAGGAAGTAAACCTTTTGTGTTTCTACCACACAGGCAAAAGACTTCTACTTTTTGAATGATATTGAACTTTTAGCTTATTAATAATGTGTATTTCTCTCTTGGCACTTCTATCTTAAGACCCATTTTATCTTAGGCTGTGAATTTTTATAGGTTTATCAAATTGACTTATATATTAAATATATTACAAATTTCCCCTTATAAGTGACATTATTTAAACAGAATGGCATTCTCTTTTTTAAGATGTAAAATTTATACATACATAAATATATTCATATGTATATATAATTCTTTTAATTTTTTTTTTTTTTTTTTTGCAGTACACGGGCCTCTCCCCGCTGTGGCCTCTCCCATTGCAGAGTACAGGCTCTGGACACGTAGGCTCAGCGGCCATGGCTCATGGGCCTAGCCGCTCTGCGACATGTGGGGCCTTCCCGGACTGGGGCCCAAACCCGCGTCCCCTGCATTGGCAGACGGACTCTCAACCACTGCGCCACCAGGGTAGCCCTCTTTTAATTTTAAGAGTATGAGATCTGGATCAAAATCTCAAAATCTCTGAGTCAAAATCCTGGCTTCTCCATTTATTAAATGAATGTCCTTAACCATCAATATTGACTGTGGAAAAACTAAATGAGTTAATATATGTTAAATCCAGTAAAATGTAAAGATTCAGTTGATACCACTGTTACCATGGTAATAATGATTATAATAATGACAATTAAAGATACTGACAATTAAGTGGTCGTGATGATCATCATGATCATGATAGTAATGATAATGAAAATTGTAAAATTTAATATCTTTGTTTTACTATAACTTTAAAAAATTTTCTCAAGTCAATAGTTTTCTTTTTCTGCAAAGTAACATTTCAGTTACTTGGGCAAATGAGTTTATGTCACTGAAAATGCCTAAAATAGTTTCTTCCGTATAACAGATAATTATAATAATACTCATAAAAATATCTTGTAATAACCTATAATGGAAAAGAATCTGAAAAAGAATATATATATATAATATATATATGTATATATAATATATATATATATGAACTGAAGCACTTTGCTGCACACCTGAAACTAACAAAACAGTATAAATCAACTATACTTCAATTTTAAATAAAAGCCAGTTATATGCTTAGTATGTACAAATCTCTGTATAAATGATAAAATGTAAAAATAGTAATAACAAACATTTATTGAGATCTCATGCACTAGTCATTATTCTAAATGTTTTGTACAGCATGGGCTACTTAATTGTCAAAAACAACACAATGAAGTAAGAACAATCATTATCCCAGTTCTAGATATCAAGAAATTAAAACCCCCAAATGGAGTCTTTCTTTGGGCTGTTTGGTTCTCAATAAGGTAGGCCCATACCTTTTTCCCTTCTCTATTGAGAGGGCAATATGCATTAAGCTAAAACAGCCTCTTCAATAATGGTGCTGGGAAAACTGGACAGCTACATGTAAAAGAATGAAATTAGAACACTCCCTAACACCATACACAAAAATAAGCTCAAAATGGATTAAAGACCTAAATGTAAGACTGGATACTATAAAACTCTTAGAGGAAAACACAGGAAAAAAACACTCCATGACATAAAGCACAGCAAGAACCTTTTTGACCCACCTCCTAGAGAAATGGAAATAAAAGCAAAAATAAACAAATGGGACCTAATGAAGATTAAAAGCTTTTGCACAGCAAAGGAAACTATAACCAAGACAAAAAGACAACACTCAGAATGGGAGAAAAATTTGCAAATGAATCAATGGACAAAGGATTAATCTTCAAAATATATAAACAGCTCATGCAGCTCAATATTAAAAAAAAACTAAAACAGCCCAATCAAAAAATGGGCAGAAGACCTAAATAGGCATTTTTCAAAAGAAGACATACAGATGGCCAAGAGGCACATGAAAAGCTGCTCAACATCAGTAATTATTAGCAAAATGCAAATCAAAACTACAATGAGGTAACACCTCACACTGCTCAGAATGGCCATCATCAGAAAATCTACAAACAACAAATGCTTGAGAGGGTGTGGGGAAAAAGGAACCCTCTTGCACTGTTGGTGGCAATGTAAATTGATACAGCCACTGTGGAGAACAGTATGGAGGTTCCTTAAAAAACTAAAAATAGAATTACCATATGACCCAGCAATCCCACTGGTAGGCATATACCCTCAGAAAACTATAATTCTGAAAGGGACATGCACCCCAATGTTCACTGCAGCACTACTTACAATAGCCAGGTCATGGAAGCAACCTAAATGCCCATCAACAGATGAATAGGTAAAGATGTGGTACATATATACAATGGATTATTACTCAGTCATAAAAAGGAATGAAACTGGGTCATTTGCAGAGATGTGGATGGACCTAGAGTCTGTCATACAGAGTGAAATAAGCCAGAAAGAGAAAAACAAATATTATATATTAATGCATATATGTGGAATCTAGAAAAATGGTACAGATGAACCTATTTTCAGGGCAGGAATAGAGATGTAGACATAGAGAATAGACATGTGGACACAGCAGGGGGAAGGGGAGTGTGGGACAAATTGGGAGATAAGGATTGACATATATAGACTACCATGTGTAAAATAGATAGCTAGTGGGAACATGCCATAAAGCACAGGAAGCTCAGCTTGGTGCTCTGTGATCACTTAGTAGGGTGGAATGGGGGGAGGTGGGAGGGAGGCCCAAGAGGGAGGGGATATAGGTATACATATAGCTGATTCACTTCATTGTACAGCAGAAAATAACACAACATTGTAAAGCAATTATACTCCAATAAAAAAATAAATAAAAATGTTACCCTCCAAAAGTGAGAAGGGGATTAAACTGATGCTTCAGAACTATGGAATTATCTGGATGTTTTACAAATGGCTGCTACATGAACAACCAAAAAGGTAATTACGAAAACTGAACATCACAACATGATTTTAAAGACACTCTGTATTTTGCTCACATTCCCTTCAACGTTGTTCCCAAAAGTGCTCATCCTCTAGCCCAACTGGAATCTCTGGGGAGAGACAGAGACAGTTTGGTAAAAAGGACACAGGGTGGGAGTGGGAGAGGTGGTGAAAGGAGAAAGCAGCCTTCCAGTTAAAGATCAGTCTTCAGTTTAAAGGTCAGCTTTGGGCAGGCTGGCCTCAAGTGGAGGGAGGAGCAGTACCAGGGCAGGATTGGGGTGCTCTACATCTCATTCAGGTCAAGCACAGTCTGACCATTCATCCTTTGTGTACAGAGGTGTTCCTCTTTGGTGCGTTTCAGTTTATCTTCCAAATCATCCACTATCTTCCAGCTTGGCGACTGATCTCTCAGCAAACTAGCACGGGTCTATGCCTCCTTGAGTTTAGTAGTAAGAATCTTTACCTCTTCCTCATATTTGTCTTTTTGAGAAACCTCATTGCTCTGTAAAAAGTATCTGCCTAACCAGAAAGGTGATTCCAGGAGAAGCTAGCCAAAAAAAAAAAAAAAAAGGCGCTCTTTAGGTTTTCAGCTTTACAGTATCTTTGGGCAACTTATTTTGATTTTTTTCATCAGAATGGACCAAACAATTTAAGATGGTAAGATGTCTGTCTGAGACCAAATCTTTGTCCTATCACTACCCCATTCCCAACCACTCACAGAATGGATCATGTGCGCCTCATGTTGACGTGACCACTTATTTGCTCTCCTGCCCCCCTCAAAGAAAGAAAAGAAAATTATGTTTTGCCACTAAGTTAGCCATATGAAATTCATCACCCTTTTTTGGGTCTGAAGCTGCTGTCTTTAAAAGTGTGATCTAATTGTGCTTTGTATCCGTTAGTGCTGGAGAAAGCTTATGTACAAAACATTTTAAATTTTATATATTTTTTAAATTTTTCGTAATATAGCATGTTCCTATTAGTTATCTACTTTATACATATTAATGTATATATGTCAATCCCAATATCCCAATTAATCCAACCACCACCACCACCTTTCCCCTCTTGGTGTCCCTAGCTTGTACGCTACATCTGTGTCTCTATTTCTGCCTTGCAAACAGGTTAATCTGTACTATTTTTTCTAGATTCCACACATATACGTTAATATACGATATTTGTTTTCCTCTTTCCGACTTACTTCACTCTGTATGACAGTCTTTAGGTCCATCCACATCTCTACAAATGACACAATTGCATTCCTTTTTATAGCTGGGTAATATTACATTGTATATATGTACCACATCTTCTTTACCTATTCATTTGTTGATGGGCATTTAGGTTACTTCCATGACCTGTCTATTGTAAGTAGTGCTGCAATGAACATTGGGGTGCATGTGTCTTTCAGAATTATAGTTTTCTGAGTGTATATGCGCACTAGTGTGATTGCTGGGTCATATGGTAATTCTATTTTTAGTTTTTTAAGGAACCTCCATACTGTTCTCCACAGTGGCTGTATCAATTTGCATTGCCACCAAAAGTGCAAGAGGGATCCCTTTTCTTCATACCCTCTCAAGTATTTGTTGTCTGTAGATTTTCTGATGATGGCCATTCTGAGCAGTGTGAGGTGATACCTCATTGTAGTTTTGATTTGCATTTTGCTAATAATTACTGATGTTGAGCAGCTTTTCATGTGCCTCTTGGCCATCTGTATGTCTTCTTTAGAGAAATGTCTCTTTAGGTGTTCTACACATTTTTTGATTTTTTTTTTTAATATTGAGGTGCATGAGCTGTTTATATATTTTGAAGATTAATCCTTTGTCCATTGATTCATTTGCAAATATTTTCTTTCATTCTGAATGTTGTCTTTTTGTTTTGTTTATAGTTTCCTTTGCTATGCAAAGCTTTTAAATTTCATTAGGTTCCATTTGTTTATTTTTGTTTTTATTTCCATTACTCTAGGAGGTGGGTCAAAAAAGATCTTGTTGTAATTTATGTAAGACTATTCTTCCTATGTTTTCCTCTAAGAGTTTTATAGTGTCAGGTCTTACATTTAGGCCTTTTATTTGTGTGTGTGCGGTACGCAGGCCTCTCATTGTTGTGGCCTCTCCCGTTGTGGAGCACAGGCTCCGGACGCACAGGTTCAGTGGCCATGGCTCACAGGCCTAGCTGCTTCACATCATGTGGGATCTTCCCGGACTGGGGCACGGACCTGTGTCCCCTGCAGTGGCAGGCTGACTCTCAACCACTGTTCCACTTTTAGGGCTTTAATCCATTTTGAGTTTATTTTTGTGTATGGTGTTAGGGAGTGTTCTAATTTCATTCTTTTACGTGCAACTGTCCAGTTTTCCCAGCAGCACTTATTGAAGAGACTGTCTTTTCTCCATTGTATATCCTTGCCTCCTTTGTCATAGATTAGTTGACCATCTGTGTGTGGGTTTATCTCTGGGCTTTTTATCCTGTTCCATTGATCTATATTTCTGTTTTTGTGCCAGTACCATATTGTCTTGATTACTGTAGCTTTGTAGTATAGTCTGAAATCAGGGCACCTGATTCCTCCAGCTCCATTTTTTTCAATCAGTATTGCTTTGGCTATTCAGGGTCTTTTGTGTCTCCATACAAATTTTAAGATTGTTTTTTCTAGTTATGTAAAAAATGCCTGTGGTAATTTGATAGGTATTGCACTGAATCTGTAGATTGCTTTGGGTAGTACAGTCATTTTCACAATATTGATTCTTCCAATCCAAGAACATGGTATATCTCCCCATCTTTTTGTGTCATCTTTGATTTCTTTCATCAGTGTCTTAAAGTTTTCTGACTACAGGTCTTTTACCAACTTAAGTAGGTTTATTCCTAGGTATTTTATACTTTTTGTTGCAATGGTGAAGGGGAGTGTTTCCTTCATTTCTCCTTCTGATCTTTCATTGTTATTGTATAGGAATGCAAGAAATTTCTGTGCATTAATTTTGTATCCAGCAACTTTGCCAAATTCATTGATTAGCTCTGGTAGTTTTCTGGTAGCATCTTTAGGATTCTTTAGGTATAGTATCATGTCCTCTACAAACAATGACAGTTTTACTTCTTCTGTTCCAATTTGTATTCTTTTTATTTCTTTTCCTTCTCTGATTGTCATGGCTAGGTCTTCCAAAACTATGTTGAATAATAGTGGTGAGAGTGGACATCCTTGTCTTGTTCATGATCTTAGAGGAAATGCGTTCAGTTTTTCACCATTGAGAATGACGTTTGCTGTGGGTTTGTCATATATGGCCTATGTTATATTGAGGTAGGTTACCTCTATTTCCACAACTAGAGAGTTTTTATCATAAATGGGTGTTGAATTTTGTCAAAAGCTTTTTCTGCATCTATTGAGATGATCATGTGGTTTTTATTCTTCAGTTTTTCAATATAGTGTAACACATTGATTGATTTGCCTATATTGAAGAATTCTTGCATCCTGGGGATAAACCCCACTTGATCATGGTGTATGATCCTTTTAATATGTTGTTGGATTCTGTTTGGTAGTATTTTGTTGAGGATTTTTGCATCTGTATTCATTAGTGATATTGGTCTGTAATTTTCTTTTTTTGTAGTACCCTTGTCTGGTTTTGGTATCAGGGTGATGGTGGCCTTGTAGAATGAGTTTGGGAGTCTTCCTTCCTCTGCAATTTTTTGCAAGAGTTTGAGAAGGATGGGTGTTAGCTCATTTCTAAATGTTTGATAGAATTCCTCTATGAAGCCATCTGGTCCTGGACTTTTGTTTTTTTAGGAGATTTTTAATCACAGTTTCAATTTCATTACTTGTAATTGGCCTGCTCATATTTTCTATTTCTTCCTGGTTAAGACTTGGAAGGTTATACCTTTCTAAGAATTTCTCCATTTCTTCCAGTTTGTCCATTTTATTGGCATAGATTTGCTTGTAGTAGTCAATTATGATGCTTTGTATTTCTGCGATGTCCATTGTAACTTCTCCTTTTTCATTTCTAATTTTATTGATTTGAGTCCTCTCCCTATTTTTCTTGATGAGTCTGGCTAAAGGTTTATCAATTCTGTTTATCTTCTCAGAGAATCAGCTTTTAGTTTTATTGATCTTTGCTATTGTTTTCTTTGTTTCTATTTCATTTGTTTCTGCTCTGATCTTTATGATTTCTTTTCTACTAACTTTAGGTATTGTTTGTTCTTCTTTTTCTAGTTCCTTTAGGTGTAAGGTTAGATTGTTTAAGATTTTTATTGTTTCTTGAGGTAAGATTGAATTGCTATAATCTTCCCTCTTAGAGCTGCTTTTGCTGCATCCCATAGGTTTTGGATCATCGTGTTTTCATTGTCATATGTCTCTAGTTATTTTTTTATTTCCTCTTTGATTTCTGCAGAGATATCTTGGTTATTTAGTAAAGTATTATTTAGTCTCCATGTGTTTGTGTTTTTTACGTTTTTTTCCCTGTAATTTACTTCTAGTCTCATAAAGTTGTGGTTGGAAAAGATGCTTGATATGATTTCAATTTTCCTAAATTTACCGAGGTTTGATTTGTGACCTAAGATGTGATCTACACTGGAGAATGTTCCGTGTGCACTTGAGAAGAAAGTGTAATCTGCAGCTTTCAGATGGAATGTCCCATAAATATCAATTAAATCTATCTGGTCTTTTGTGTCACTTAAAGCTTGTGTTTCCTTATTAATTTTCTGTCTTGATGATCTGTCCATTAGTGTGAGTGATGTGTTAAAGTACCCCACTATTATTGTGTTACTGTCAATTTCCTCTTTTATAGCTGTTAGCATTTGCCTTATGTACTGTTGTGCTCTTTTGTTGGGTCCATATATATTTATAATTGTTATATCTTCTTCTTGGATTGATCTCTTGGTCATTATGTAGTGTCCTTCTTTGTCTCTTGTAACATTCTTTATTTTAAAATCTATTTTATCTGATGTGAGTATTGCTACTCCAGCTTTCTTTTGATTTCCATCTGCATGGAATATCTTTTTTCATCCCCTCCCTTTCAATTTGTATGTGTCCCTAGATCTGAAATGGGTCTCTTGTAGACAGCATATTTATGCATCTTGTTTTTGTATACATTTAATGAGCCTGTGTCTTTTGGTTGGAGCATGTAATCCATTCACACGTAAGGTAATTTTTGATATGTATGTTCCTATTACCATTTTCTTAATTGTTTTGGGTTTGTTTTTGCAGGTTCTTTTCTTCTATTGTGTTTCCTGCTTAGAGAAGTTCCTTTAGCATTTGTTGTAGAGCTGGTTTGATGGTGCTGAACTCTCTCAGCCTTTGCTTGTCTGTAAAGCTTTTGATTTCTCTCTCAAATCTGAATGAGATCCTTTCCAGGTAGAGTAATCTTGGTTGTAGGTTCTCCCTTTCATCACTTTAAATATATCGTGACACTCCCTCCTGTCTTGTAGAATTTCTGCTGAGAAATCAGATGTTAACCTTATGGAATTTCCCTTGTATGTTATTTGTCATTTTACCCTTGTTGCTTTTAATAATTTTTCTTTGTCTTTAATTTTTGTCAGTTTGATTTCTATGTGTCTTGGCATGTTTCTTCTTGAGTTTATCCTGTCTGGCCTCTCTGTGCTTCCTGGGCGTGGGTGGTTATTTCCTTTCCCATATTAGGGAAGTTTTCGATTATAATCTGTTCAAATATTTTCTTGGTCCTTTTACTCTCTCTTCTCTTTCTGGGACCCCTATAATGCGAATATTAGTGTTTTTAACATTTTTTCAGAGGTCTCTTAGTCTGTCTTCATTTCTTTTCATTCTTTTTTCTTTATTCTATTCTGTGGCATTGAATTCTACCATTCTGTCTTCTAGGTCACTTATCTCTTCTTCTGCCTCAGTTGTTCTACTCTTGATTCCTTCTGTTGTATTTTTCATTTCAGTTATTGTATTGTTCATCTCTGTTTTCTTGTTATTTAATACTTCTACATCTTTGTTAAACATTTCTTGCATCTTCTCAATCCTTGCCTCCATTCTTTTTTCTGAAGTCTTGTATCATCTTCACTATCATTATTCTGAATTCTTTTTCTGGAAGGTTGCCTATCTTCATTTCATTTAGTTGTTTTTCTGAGGTTTTATCTTGTTTCTTCATCTGGTATGTAGTCCTCTGCCTTTTCATTCTGTCTATCTTTCTGTGAATGTGGTTTTCTTTCCACTGGCTACAGGATTGTAGTTTTTCTTGCTTCTGCTGTCTGCCCTCTCTTTAAATTTTACATTATTTTAAATCTTTGCTTCTTTGGGATTAGGGCACATTGGTCACCCCATCTGGATGTGAGAGCTCTCTACAGTCTGTGGGCTGTCAGTGTGCTGATCTTTTAAGGTCTCTTTCCCTACGCAAACTCCACTTTTTGATGAGGTTTCAGGGAGGTCTGTTAGGTGTGCATCCTGCAGCTTAGTTGGCTTAAAATATACTCTGCTTTGGCATGGTCTCTTTGAGGTCTGATTGAGAGAAAGAAAAAACAATAGTGTAACTGTTTTGGATACTGAAAACTGATGTGTCTTTTTGAAATAAAGAAACAGTCCCTCCAAAAAAAGAAAGAAAGAAAAAAGAAAATGAAATTAAAACACCAAGTTGCAAAACTTGGCTAATTTTTCATGCCTAGTTAGTGGCAAAGCCCTAGTGTCTAAGCAATTAAGCAGAATGATACTATCTCTTGTTAATAAGTACTAAAGAAGCTTTCAGTATTGTTTAGCTATTTTGTAGTACAGCATTCGATTCTATTCACATGGAGGACTATTAAAATGTAGAGTAATATAGACACACAAGTATATATTGTTTATTATTTTAACATTTCCAACTTGTTAAATAAATTCTCTTACTGATCTTTGAGATATAGTTTTTAAGAAAAAATAAATCTATTTTTAGTACTACAGAATGTTTTTCTGCTTTTGCCAAATGGATATAATTCTAAAACTTTCAAAGGGATAAATATAAAAGATCATGACTAATCATGTGATCCAGTCATTACTTAAAGACACTAGTGATCCAATTTAGAGAAATCAGCCCTGTTTTGGGGTTTGTTTTTCCCTTCTAAGTAAAGAAGCATAACTCATTCTGTCAATGACATAGCTTGCCTATTATCTTAAGAAAAGTTAGGATTCCACTTGACAGATATTGTAAAGATGAGTGCCATTAATATTTCAGTGAGAAGAAAGAGTAACTAAGTAATTGTTCCGCCAGTTTACACAGCAGTATTTTCAAAACAAACACTATTTTGAAGATTGTGCTGCCTGAATTGTCCTGAAAGCTCTGTCTCTGTACCCAAGGTATATAAATCCCACTTATCCTTTCATAGTTCTTCAGTCTTCCATGAAGCCTTTCATAACCACTGCTAACCACATCCACACTACTTCTCTTTGAAAATCTGTGATCTTTTTCTACTGTCCTATTTATTGTTTGTTGAGAATTCAGATTAATTTTTCTAGTTCATTATTAAGATGTGTTTTAACCATTTAATCAAACAATTAGCATATTAATATTGAACATGTATTCTCCAGATTTGAATTCTTCATCTTCTCAACTAGATTGCCAGTTTCCTCAGGGAAAGGTTTGTTTTTTTAATTGAAGTATAGTTAATTGGCAATGTTGTTAGTTTCAGGTGTACAACAAAGTGATATATATTTTTTCAAATTCTTTTCCATTATAGGTTATTACGAGATATCGAATACAGTTCCCTATGCTATACAGTACATCTTTGTTGTTTATCTATTTTGTATATAGTAGTGTGCATATGTTATCAGCAAAAGTTTTACACATGTAAAGCTGTCCCCAAGGACAATAGGCTGGGGAAGAAAAATGTGTGTGTGAGAGACACAACAAGGACAGTAATATGTCATGAATTAAACCACCACCAGCTTTATTTCTGAAATACCAATTAAGTCTGACACTTTTTCCTTATACTTCCAAGCCACAAAGGGTCATAAAAATCTCCTTGCTGAAGCTGGAGTCATTGATATCATACAGAGTTCCCACCTCAAGTGTCGTAAGCTGTCCATTACCTCTAATCAAAGCCACATAGACAATTCCTGTTTTTACATCTCTGACCACCTTTCTTTTCACCCCCATTGTTGACAGTATTTATCACCTTTCTGGGAGATGTTATACTAAGGAAGGTCTCCACACCTAAAAACTTGGTGAGATGGCCCACATACAGATATTTTCAAAGAGGGAACTCTGCTATGGGAAGGTGTGTTAAACAACCAGGGGAAAGGACCCAAGTACAAATTATACTTTTTTCTCCTTCCAGGCCCTAGTCTAGCATTATTTCTTCTTCCTAGTGACAGGAAAATGTAAACACTTATTATTCTTGTGCCTTAGGATGGGAAGAACTGTTTGCCCCCACCCAGATTTTGTGGATTTTATATAAAAGTATTAGTACCACCCTCTGATCTGATCCTTATCTTTCATTCTGTATTTTCACTAGTTTTTCTTCTAATTCTCAGCTTTATGCTTCATTCTCAATTAACTATACACCAATTCATTAGCTGTAAAACTCAAAATAATAAACAAAATATGGGTAAAATTGAATGAGTATTAGGCTTTTTAAGTGAGTAGCAGATATGCTTTTTATTAACAGCGTTCACATGACTTCCAGTGCAAAGAAAGCAGATGAGATTGTGCCCGGTCCTGTCTTAAAAGTTCTCTACAGTTTTCTAAAATAATTACTACAGGCAAAAGTAGAGTAAACCTGGTCTGCAGTTTATCTGGGTTAAGTAAAATATTTACATAGACATCTTTGGAAAATTCAATTTCTGCATTCATTTGAGGTGAATGGGAAGCAAATTACTGGGCTTTCTTTAAAATGCCATCCTTTCTCCTAGATATGTGCATAACTTCAGTTCAATCTAAATATATTATACTTAAGTTGCTGACTGTCTGTTTGCAGCACAAGCTTCTTGTACAGCCCCAGCTGAATAATCTTAATCCACTCTGACCATCCTTTCCTTCCAATCCCTTCAGAATATCACCAGACTGTGGAGTTAGTTTTGCATTCCCTAACTGCTTACTAGACAGCTGCATATATACAAATAATGGCTCCACTGCAGTGTGCTGAGAATTCAGTGAGACATAGGAAGTATAGAAAATAAACATAGAATGCAAGTTTAATTACTCTGATAATGAGAAAGGAAAAAAGAGTAGGACAATAACAACTTTGAAATTCAGGACTGAGAGGTTTTAATCATTTGTGTGTTTGTCTTGCAAGAGAAAGATGACTTGAGCCTATTTGACATGTCCAAGAAGGGACGGTGTTAACAAATCACCATCCTGCGTATAGCGTGCATTAGCTTCTTTTCTGCCTAACACTTAAATTTGCCTGGGGAATAAAGTCACTGAAAAGCAGATTTTCCTAATTCTCTCCAACCCATACCAACTGGATGCTTTATTAAAACACTTATGACAAGACCTTCTTTTTATTAGGCATGCAGGAGAAAAGAAGAGGAACCTAGTACCTATTGCTCTTCAGTTCATACCTTTGGTCCCCAAAATAAATAATCTTACCATCTGGACATCCACCTTTGTGAGCAATGCCATTGATATGCTATAAAATGTCCTTGTTTAATTAAGAAAAGTATGTTTCACTTCTGTTGGAGATGAAGCTCCACTCCAGCACAGATGGATTGATTAGTAGAATATGTCCTGAATTTCAGCCCTTACTTAACCTTTCAGATATATGACTGTCTTCAGAACAGAGGTTGTACAATTGTTATGGAAAACCAGCTGGGAAAATATGATGGCTTCTGTAACTCCTCCGAGTAGGTTTTCCAGTGCCATCTGAGAAAATAGAATGTGCGCTCATATCATCAAATCTGAGATCCAAACTCAAGTCTTTTTTAAAAGGTCTGAATAATTTTTCTGTGCAAAACCAGGATTCTACTTTTCATCTAGTTACATTTCCAACATTGCTCACTATTGGCTTTTCAATTCCTAAGACTCATATGATAACTGTGAACATGAATGCCTCATTATTGGAAAAACTATCTGTTTTATCTTGTTATGTGAAACAAAGTTTAGTAAGAGTAAGAAAAATAATAAAACAGCATATGATAACAGATATATTGACCATAAACTTTCCAAAAGAACACCAGAAAAAAACCTGTTAATCAAAACAAAGCTAAGTGTCTCAGATATTCTTCAGAAGGAGAGAATTCCATCACAACAGTCTTAGTCATTTCTCCAAAATGTTAAGGTTAGGGTAAAATATTAATAGGCAGGACTGAAAACATAGATTACATGGCCCACTACAAAATTTTAAAATAAATTTTAAAACAATTAGTGAAAATTTCAATATGGTGGCAGCAGAATGTTAAAACATGATGAGGTGCTTCTAAGTGTAGGGCCATGTGTGACCATACAGGTTATATGCATCATGAAGTCAGACTGTTAATAGAGATTTAGGGCCTGGGCTCAGAGATGTTAAGGTAGTTTGTCAAAGTGGGGAACTGATTAGGATTAAACACAATTTACACATGATAACTTTAGATTAGTGAACCCAGTAAATCAATGATTTTGAAATAATCCTTCATGAGGGATAAGTTTGTGTTGAAATGTAAATTGTTTTTAATTAATTTATTTTATTTATTTATTTTTGGCTGTGTTGGGTCTTCGTTGCTGTGAGTGCACTGGCTTTCTCTAGTTGCAACCAGTGGGGGCTCTCTTCATTGCGGTGCACAGGCTTCTCATTGCGGTGGCTTCCTTTGTTGCAGAGCACGGGCTCCAGGCATATGGATTTCAGTAGTTGCGATGCACGGAGCCAGTATTTGTGACGCACGGGCTTAGTTGCTCCACGGCATGTGGGATCTTCCTAGACCAGGGATCAAACCCGTGTCCCCTGCATTGGCAGGCGGACTCTTAACCGCTGCACAACCAGGGAAGTCCCGTAAATTGTTTTAGTTGGTTTACACTCTTATTGTCCTGGATCAAAATTGCCTAGGCAACTGCCAATTCACTTTCACTTATTCTCAGTATTATTTAGCATAGGAGCAGGGAAATATGCCTGGTCACAGAATAGTTAAGCAAAGACAATTAGTTTTAGCTCATAGGTATGCCAATCATTCTTCCTTCACTCAAAACTACTCATTTATAACCAGGTCTCAGAAATTTTTCACTGGCAGGAAAAGGAGTTTGGTCCCATTATTGTTAATATCAGGAAGAGGAAATCATTTTAGTTTTAGTTCTCAAGACCCTCTTTCCTGTTTTGGTCTAGCGTAAACTGATAATGATAGATTGTTATCGATTAAGGTCATATTAAATCCTCACCACTGTTGATGTGTCGTGATTGGTAGTAGAGTTTGTAATGGTAGTTTTTCCAATGTCTGGAAATATGAGATATGTTTCTTTGGGTGGTTACTTGTTAGGATACCAGCTGTGGTGCAAAAATTAAGACCCTGGAGATTACATATTTGAAGACTGCCACATAGTTAAATTTAAAAAAATGTTGTGTTAAAAATGTATAGACTACTGCCAAGCCAATAAGCAAAAAAAAAAAAACCCAAAAAACAAAAAGTGAATATTCCTGAAGTCAGTATCTTTGATTGACCCTATCTATTATTATTCATAGTCTTGAGTAATTTGCTTCTAAGCAATAAAATTATCAACACTGCAGGAAGTAATAATTTCATTACACGAAATTCATCTTGCTAACCTACTGTCTCCCTTGTTGACTTTGACAAAGTAAGCTGCCATATATTAAACTAATGAATGTGTATCATTAAGTCATTAAGTTTGTGGTAATTTGCAATACAACAAAGATAACTAATAGAATAAACTATCCCC
The DNA here is from genome assembly GCF_005190385.1 of Monodon monoceros. Lineage (NCBI taxonomy): Eukaryota > Metazoa > Chordata > Mammalia > Artiodactyla > Monodontidae > Monodon > Monodon monoceros. The sequence continues at coordinate 17,303,200 of NW_021703775.1, forward strand.
AATATGAAGAACTCAAAAGATGAGATATGGATTAGCCAAATTATAAAATTTTTAACACTTTATTTTTAGAGGAGTTTTAGGTTCAGAGAAATATTGAGAGGAAGTCAGAGGTTTCACAAATACTCCCTGCCCCACACATGCGTAGCTTCCCCCATTATTTTGCTTATATTGGTTTTCTTCTATGATGTCTTCTAAGAGTTTATAGTTTTGCATTTTACATTTAGGTCTGTGACCTATTTTTTTTTTTTTTTTTTTGTGGTAGGCGGGCCTCTCACTGTTGGGGCCTCTCCCGTTGCGGAGCACAGGCTCCGGACGCGCAGGCTCAGTGGCCATGGCTCATGGGCCTAGCTGCTCAGCAGCATGTGGGATCTTCCCAGACCGGGGCACGAACCTGTGTCCCCTGCATTGGCAGGCGGACTCTCAACTGCTGCGCCACCAGGGAAGCCCTGTGACCTATTTTTTAAAGCAAATCTCCTTATGCTATATTTGTGTAATTTTTAAAATAATCCCAAAATTTAAATATAAGATTTTACATTTATTCTTATCTATTTTTAAAAAAATTATCATCTTTTTATGTATTTATTTTTTTACAATAGTTCCTTGTTGGTTATCTATTTTAAATATAGCAGAGTGTACATGTCAATCCCAAACTTCCAATCTCTCCCTCTCCCTACCCTTCCCCCCCCAGTAACTATAAATTCATTCTCTAAGTCGGTGAGTCTGTTTCTGTTTTGTAAATAAGTTCATATGTATCATTTTTTTTAGATTCCACATATAAGTGATATAATATGATATTTGTCTTTCTCTGTCTTATTTCATTTTGTATGATAATCTCCAGGTCCATCCATGTTGCTGCAAATGGCATTATTTCATTCTCTTTAATGGCTGAGTTACATTGCATTGTAGTTATGTACCACATCTTCTTTACCCATTCATCTGTAGATGGACCATTTAGGTTGTTTTCATGTCTTGACTATTGTAAACAGTGCTGCAATGAACATTGGGGTGCATGTATCCTTTTGAACAATGTTTTTCTCTGGCTATATGCCCAGGAGTGGGATTGCTGGATCATATGGTAGCTCTATTTTCAGTGTTTTAAGGAACCTCCGATCTATTTTAAGTTAATTTTTCTGAAGGGTGTCAGTCTGTATATAAATCCATTTCTTTTCTTTTGCGTATAGATGTCAAATTGTTCCAGCTCCTTTTATTGAAAAGTCTATCTTTGCTCCATTGTCTTGCCTTTGCTCCTTTATCAAAGACCAGTTGACTTTATTAGGGTCTTTTTCTGGTTCTCTATTTTCTCTATTTATCTATTCATCCACTAATACCACACTGTCTTGATTACTGTAACTTTATAGGAAATCTTGAAGTCAGGTAGTGTCAGACCTCTAACTTTGTTCTTCTCCTTCAATAATGTTGTGGTTATTCTGGGTATTTTGTGCCTTTATGTAAACTTTAATATCAGTTTGTTAATATCCACAAAGTAAATTGCTGGGATTTTGATTGACATTGCATTGAGTCTATAGATCAAGTTGGAAAGAACAGACACTTTGACGATATTGAGTCTTCCTAATCATGAAATAGAATATTTCTCCATTTACTTAGCTCATCTTTGGTTTTTTTAATCAGGATTTTGTAGTTTTACTAATATAGATCTTGTACATAATTAGTTATATTTATACTTATTTATATATATATCATTTTCAGGGTGATAATATAAAAATTATATTCTTATTTTTTTTAATTAATTAATTTATTTTTGCGATATGCAGGCCTCTCACTGTTGTGCCCTCTCTCGTTGCGGAGCACAGGCTCCGGACATGCAGGCTCAGTGGCCATGGCTCACGGGCCCAGCCGTTCCACGGCATGTGGGATCTTCCTGGACCGGGGCACGAACCCGCGTCCCCTGCATCGGCAGGCAGACCCTCAACCACTGCGCCACCAGGGAAGCTCTTATTTTTATTTTTTTAATTGGAGTATAATTGCTTTACAATGTTGTGTTAGTTTCTGCTGTACAATGAAATGAATCTACTCTATGTATACTTATGTATCCCTTCCCTCTTGGACCTCCCTCCCATCATCCCCCCATCCCACCCACCTAAGTCATCACAGAGCACCAAGCTGGGCTCCCTGTGCTAAACAGCAGGTTTCCAGTAGCTATCTATTTTACACATGGTAGTGTATTTATGTCAATCCTGATCTCCCAATTCATCCCACTTTCCCCTTCCCCCACTGTGTCCACATGTCTGTTCTCTAAGTCTACATCTCTATCCCTGCCCTGAAAATAGTTCATCTGTACCATTTTTCTAGATTACACATACATGCATTAATATATGATACTTATTTTTGTCTTTCTGGCTTACTTCACTCTGTATGACAGACTCTAGGTCCATCCACATCTCTACAAATGACCCAATTTCATTCCTTTTCATGGCTGAGTAGTATTCCATTGTATAAATGTACCACATATTCTTTATCCATTCATCTGTAATTGGACATTTAGGGTGTTTCCATGTCCTGACTAATGTAAATAGCATTGCAATGAATGTTGGAGTACATGTGTCTTTTTGAATTATGGTTTCCTCAGGGTATATGCCCAGTAGTGAGATTGCTGGGTACTTTGGTAGTTCTAATTTTTGTATTTTAAGGAACATCCATAATATTCTCCATAGAGGCTGTATCAGTTTACATTCCCATCAAGAGTGCAAAAGTGTCCCCTTTTCTCCACACCATCTACAGAATTTATTGTTTGTAGATTTTTTGATATGGCCATTCTGACTGGTGTAAAGTGACACATCATTGTAGTTTTGATTTGCATTTCTCTAATAATTAGTGATGTTGAGCATCTTTTCATGTGTCTCTTTGCCATCTGTATGTCTCCTTTGGGGAGATGTCTATTTAGGTCTTCTACCCATTTTTTAATTGGGTTGTTTGTTTTTTTTGATATTGAGCTCCATGAGCCATTTGTATATTTTGGAGATTAATCCTTTGTCTGCTACTTCATTTGCAAATATTTTCTCCCATCCTAAGGGTTGGCCTTTCATCTTGTTTATGGTTTCCTTTGCTGTACAAAAGCTTTTAAATTTCATTAGGTCCCATTTGTTTATTTTTGTTTTTATTTTCATCACTCTAGGAGGTGAGTCAAAAAAGACCTTGCTGTGATTTATGTCAAAGAGTGTTTTTCCTATGTTTTCGTCTAAGAGTTTTATAGTGTCCAGTCTTACATTTAGGTCTTGAATCCATTTTGAGTTTTTTTTTTTTATGTTTGGTGTTTGGTAGTATTCTACTTTCATTCTTTTACATGCAGCTGTCCAGTTTTCCCAGCACCACTTATTGACGAGCTTGTGTTTTCTCCATTGTATGTTCTTGTCTCCTTTGTCATAAATTAGGTGACCATATGTGTGTGGGTTTATCTCTGGGCTTTCTATCTGTTCCACTGATCTATATTTCTGTTTTTGTGTCAGTACCATATTCTCTTGTTGACTATAGCTTTGTAGTATAGTTTGAAGTCAGGCAGCCTGATTTCTCCAGCTCCGTTTTATTTTCTCAAGATTGCTTTGGCTATTCAGGGCCTTTTGTGTTTCCATATGAATTGTAAAATTTTGTTTTAATTCTGTGAAGAATGCCATTGGTAGTTTGATAAGGTTTGCATTGAATCTATAGATTAGTTTGGGTAGTATAGCCATTTTCACAATATTGATTCTTCCAAACCAAGAACATGGTATATTTTTCCATTTGTTTATGTCAACTTTGATTTCTTTCATTGGTGTTTTATAGTTTTCTGAGTACAATTATTTTGCCTCCTTATATAGGTTTATTCCTAGGTATTTTATTCTTCTTGTTGCAATGATAAATGGGATTGTTTCCTTAATTTCTCATTCTGATTTTTCATTGTTAGTGTATAGGAATGCAAGAGATTTCTGGACATTAATTTTGTATCCTGCAACCTTACCAAATTCATTAATTAGTTCTAGTAGTTTTCTGGTGGCATCTTTAGGATTCTCTCTATATAGTATCATGTCATCTGCAAACAGTGACAGTTTCACTTCTTCTTTTCCAATTTGTATTCCTTTTATTTATTTTTCTTCTCTGATTGCCATGGCTAGGACTTCCAAAACTATGTTGAATAATAGTGGCAAGAATGGACATCCTTGTCTTGTTCCTGAACTTAGAGGAAATGCTTTCAGTTTTTCACCATTGAGAATGATGTTTTCTGTGGCTCGTCATATATGACCTTTATTATATTGAGGTAGGTTCTCTCTTTGCCCATTTTCTGGATAATTTTTATCATTAGTGGGTCTTGAATTTTGTTAAAAGTTTTTTCTGCATCTATTAAGATGACCATATGGTTTTTATTCTTCATTTTGTTAGTATGGTATATCACATTGATTGATTTGCATAAAGAATCCTTGCATCCATGGGATAAATATAAATAATATATTATTTATATGCTAATATAGAACAAAAGCATGTAGAATAAAACATTCATTGTGTGGCTTGGTTACCTGGATCTTATTCCAATGATATTTGTAGAAAGCTGTCTACTTCATGCTTTCATCTCCTTAATATAGAGGTTTTGCATAAAAGCTACCTTATCACTCTAAAAAAATTCTAAGATTTCTCAGCTCTTAATCTCCAATTTCCATGATAGTTGTTAATAATGCCTAATCGTATCTTTCTTTGATATTTCATATCTATCAGCAAACTTTGGTGTGTTAAGAAATTCTAAGGTAGTAAAAATACTGTGTATGATACTATATTGATGCATATATGTCATTATACATTTGTCCAAACCCACAGAATATAAAACACCATGAGTGAATCTTATTGTAAACTATGGACTTAGTTATTTTGGTATATCATTATAGTCTCAGCAGTTATAACAAATATACCTCTCTGGTGGGGAATATTGATAATGCAGAGGCTATGTATGTGTGGTGGTAGAGTGTACGTGTGACATCTCTGTACCTTCCTCTCAATTTTTCTATGAACCTAAAACTGCTCTGTAAAAAGTCCTAAACAGGAGTTCCCTGGTGGTAGTGCAGTGGTTAAAGAATCTGCCTGCCAATGCAGGGGACGCAGGTTGGATCCCCGGTCCGGGAAGATCCCAAATGTCGCGGAGCAAATAACTCCACGCACCACACCTACTGAACCTGTGCTCTAGAGCCCACGAGCCACAACTACTGAGCCCGTGTGCCACAACTACTGAAGCCCATGTGCCTAGAGCCCATGCTCCGCAACAAGAGAAGCCACTGCAATAAGAAGCCTGCGCACTGCGGCAAAGAGTAGCCCCTGCTTGTCACACCTACAGAAAGCCCACATGCAGCAACGAAGACACAAAGCAGCTGAAAATAAAAATTATTTAATTTTAAAAAATGTCCTAAGCAAATCTGGTGTGTTTTACAAAACTCTGGGTTTCCAGGTGTTAGGTCACGCAAGTATGAGTCATTCAGGAAGATGCTGAGTTCAAGTTGTTAATGATGACTGCATATAGCACATCACCATTTGGCCATGTTTATTTGCAATAAGGCAGAGACTAAAATCAAAGGTGAAATTTCTATAGGTATTGGTCAGTCTGTTACTAAATCATAAGTGGAAAATTGGTGAATCTCAGGAGAAAATAAATTTTTTCTTACTAAAGTGAATAGCAAAATCATAAAAGTTTAAGGGTCTCTGAGAGCTTTGCTAAATTTAGTTTTAGAAGTCCTTTTTTTTCTTCCCTGGTTGTTGGTTATGGCATGTAAATTAAAGATTTTGAGTAAGTGAGAAGATTTTGAAAAGCTCCTTAATGCACTTTCAGTAAAATGTTCCTGTCATTGAAGAGATAGGTTGGGAATTCCCTAATTGAGAATGAAAAGAATTAACTTTTGCTACTGTAAAATAAACACCTGTAAAATAAATGCTACACATCATCTTGAGAATGAGCAAACAATGATAAGACTATATACAGAACCCGTCATAGGCGGTAAATGTGCCAATTTTATTTAGAGATGTTAACGTGAACTCTGAGGTGTGAGCTTTTGTCCATGTCTCACTGTTAGAGTTCCCAGGATAAAACTGGTTATATCAGAAATTTTAGTAAATTTTTCCACTATAAATGTTGATTCAGTACAGTGGCTATTTTTTTTCTTGCAGTGGTGGGTGATTTTATGTAAAATCTTTGCAAGTTTCCATTTGAGGTCCCTTGGAACTAAAATGCGGCTATCATGAAGACACCAAAGATTATCCTCCTGTAATTTTCAGACCAATTTTATCACTTTTCTGACTATGATGTCAACTGCTGGAATTTTATAACAACCTCTTTTAACCTCACCAGAGAAATGTACATTTGAGTTATCAACATAGAGCTAGTATCTTAGCAGTTGTATATCTGGCATATGATCAACCAGAGCATATTCTTAAGTCTTCACGTTATCATTTTGTATGGGCCTTGGTATTTGTAATAATCACCTCCTTAGGAAACAATTGAACATAAAGAACAGATTAAAGAACTTCTAACTTTTTAGAAGTTAGAAGTTAAAAGTTCTTTAATCTGTTAATTATTCTTAATCGTGTGTTCTGCTATGGTCAAAAAAATTGTTTCCAAAAAAGTAAAAATCGATGGACTACCTCCAAAGCATATTGGCTAACAGTGTATATATTGACCCTCTAGTTAATCACAAATTCAGTTAACTGCAATGATTTCTTCCATCTAGACTGAATTTGCCTCTGGCAAATGTTCATATACTAGGGATAGCTGATATCTATTACGTAATCTTTTCTGATACTTTCTTGTTTCATAAACATCAACAAATAAAATTAAATTTTATTTGTTTTTATAAATAAAACAAATAAAATAAAATAAAATTAAATATGAATTTTTAGTGGGGTTCTATAAAAATATGTTTAGTGTATAAATCATTCTTGGAAACAGACTAGGCAACTGAGTTGTCCCTTCTGTTAATAGAAAAGTGTCAGATTTTCAAATAATACACCTATGAATTGAAATGCGGGTGGTAACAGAATTCCATAGGATGAAATCTTGTGTGCTGAGAAATGTTGTATATTTTTAGTGAGTGACAAGGTTTGAACAACATGAAAGACAGTTAAGTCCCTCAAACAAAGTTGGCAAGGGTTTCCAAGGTTAGTAGTATAATGGTTCAGCTGCTATTGCCCTGAGAAAAGATGGGTTTTGAAATTAGGTCAAGGGCTTCCCTGGTGGCGCAGTGGTTGAGAGTCCATCTGCTGATGCAGGGCACACGGGTTCGTGCCCCGGTCCGGGAGGATCCCACATGCTGCAGAGTGGCTGGACCTGTGAGCCATGGCAGCTGATCCTGCGCGTCCAGAGCCTGTGTTCCGCAACGGGAGAGGCCACAACAGTGAGAGGCCTGCGTACCACAAAAAAAAAAAAAAAAAAAGGAAATTAGGTCAAAAGAAAGCGGTGATAACCTACTAGTCTCTGATGACTTCTGTGTGCTGAGTAGGAACACCAAAGGTTTGCATAGAATTTCTTGAACATGAATAGATAGAAAGATTTTGGATTATTTGTAATATTTAAGACACGAGGAGTTTGTCTCCTTGGGATAAATTATGGCCTACATCATGAAATCAGTCTTAATGAAATTAATACATTTCTTTAAAAACTTTGTCTTTTCTGAGTTAGAAAAATGAGTCTATAGTTCAATTTAATCAATAAGAAGAGATCATCTCAATTTTAGAACAGAGCCATAATTCATCCACATATTGGACATGAGTAGAATCACAGGAAAATTTAGGTCCTTAAAGTCCTCGTTAAAGGTTTATAAAAATAAGTAGTTGTCTTAATAAATCCCAGAGGAAAAACTGTCTAGCTACATGGCTGTAATTTGAAAGGAAAGATAGAATTAACTATCTTTATCTAAAAGGATCCAAATAAGGTAGAACACAGACTTCCGCTGTAAAATATGCAGCCTCAGGTTATACTGAGGATAGATACTTTTCAGGTTTGGTTCCCCAGGGAAAAAGGGCATAATTATCTTATTTATGGCCCTGAAATCATAAAGTATCTATATCTTTTTCCATTGAGTGAAAGTACGAACAATGACTAGTACAAGGTGATAAGATGGGTTCTGTTTCTATTAGGTTTTAGCTTCCAGTTTCAGGGAGTATTGGGCAAGTTTGACTAAATATTTTACTTAGTCAATCTAATTCTTGGGAGGTTCAGGTACAATAATTGCACACAGCAATAGAATTTTTGTCTTATGAGGCTGACACATCATATTGGACTTAAACTTGCTCTTAGTTTAAAGCAAACAATATGAGTAAGTAACTATTCAAATTAGTTACGATGATTCTAAATAGTGGAAATTTTAGGAATTTTCAGGAAAAAGGCATCAGGAAATCATTTAATTAAACAATTCTACTGATCATGTACATCCCCTAGTAAGAACTTGAGCAGACATCATATAGCAGGAAAGAACTCTCCTTAAATATTTGTGAGGTGCAGTTACATACTAAGATCTGGGGAATGTCAAGATTATTACAGACAGCCATTATGGAGTTTTTTGTTGATTCTGTGGCAGAGATTGTGCAATAATGGAGGGGTTTAGAGATTGTGCAATAATGGAGGGGTTTATAAATTGGTATTATAAAGCCTGTATTGATATCAAAGATTTGTAAGGTTGTCTTTTAGTATTTAGAGATATTTTTGTCTTGTGAGTTAAAGAGTAAAATGAAAATAAGTATAATATTGTCACTGAGAAAACCTAAATTGAACTCCTGCCACTTTTTTTCCCTCTTCAATTTTTTATCTAGTGCTGGACAATGCATTTATAGTGCCCTTCCAGCTTGTAGTGAGTTGAATAATATCTCCTAGAAGTTTAAATCTCTCCAGAGCCTGGAGTGTGACCTCATTTACAAATAAGATCTTGTAGATATAAGAGAAAGGAAAGGGGGACTTGGACACAGGTACACAGAGGGAAAGGTCATGTGAAGATAGAGGCAGAGATGGGACTTAATGTTGCCACAAGCCAAGGAGCTACAATGATTGTCAGAATAAAACAAACCTAAGGAGAGAAAAATCTCCCTCAGAGTTTTCAGAAGGAGCCAACCCAAATTGTTTATTTGCCTTGGGTAAGGACTTTTTTAAATACTAAATTCTGAATTTATTTTGGAAGCATCTTTACTCCAATAAAAATGTAGAATATTGAAGATTTGAAATTTTTGAAATTTTATTATTTTCATTCTAATGAGCTTCATACATGAGTAATTCCATGCATATCACAATTTCCTCAAATAACTACTCTAATTTCAAATTATTATCTTATTATAGAATAAAGAAAAATGAGCATATGAATTATAATTTTAGCACAAAAGCTTTTAAGTCACAGGAGTCTGGCATGATTGGAGCACGGACCTAGACCAAGATGAATCTAAGAGCAAGACAGTCTTTTGAATAAATTTCTTGTGTTGCTTAGACCCCTAAACTAACAGTAAGCCATTTCTGTTTGCAAACACTTAAGATCTGCAGTCCTCATTCAAAGGAAAGTTTGGAGAGATCTCTATATGAATAAGACTCTTATGGACAAAATGAGATAATAACTGAGGAAATCCTAATTCTCATAAAATTTTGATAGATGAACCAAGACAAAGTTTATCCTATAAAGATGCCAGTTTGATGAGAACTTCTAACCTTGTCAACCTTCAGGGCCAACTCTTATAGACTCATCAGATCTGTGTTCACATTTTTTGTTATGAAATTTATTTTTTTATATTTACAACAAAAAGTAACAAAGACCAACAGAGAGATAAACAGTAGTTCTGTTAGTAGCAAGGCAGTTTTTCATGAAGGATAAGAATTTTCGAATCTGGTAAGATATTCAAATGACTGGTAAAATTGTTCCTTGTTCCTAGAAGAGAAAATAAAATCATTTGGGAGCTTGATGAAGAGAAATCAGATCTCCGATCTAATGTGGACTCCAACTTACTCACATTTGAACAGACCTGGAGCAGTAGGCTCAGGAACACATGAGCTCTTCTAAATCAAGTGTACAGAGCTACAGCAGCAAGATTGTCTTAACCGGATGTTGGTAGAACCTTGAGGATGAAGATTGTCAAACATCAACTCACTAAAAGATTATCAGAAAATCCCATTTGGTCAAGCAAAGATAATCTTGTTAGGCTTTACAGAATCCTAATAGATCTCAGAAGGAGAAAGTCAGGGAAGTTACAGTATTTTTAGACCCTAGGCTAGATGAATTTAAGGCAGCTCTTGCATAGTGAGAAACTGGTTGAAACTGGGCAAATTTTATGTTATAATAATTTTGAATTGGTGAGCGTAGTGAGGTGAGGGTCTTAAGAAAAACCTTGATGGATAAAATGCTATTTTTGATAATCAGCTCAATTATTTGGTTCACAGTCTTATCTTCAATTAGTAAATATTCCCTGGATCAGGTGTCTAAGTTATTTTTGTTTTTTCTATGTACTATTTAACAGAGAAACAGAAAAATATTCTGGTCCCAGAATTGTTCAATTTAGAGACAGGAAGAAATGTTGCTTTCAGTTGTCACACATGTAGATCTCTACTTCCTTTATTCAACAGTTTATATTCTAAAACTAAACATGCTCAACTTTCTCCTAAGTAATACTTATTTTCCCTAAAGTAAAGTCATCATACTCCTATAGATTAAAAAAATTTTTTTTTCTATTTTCCTGGTGGAATAGTGTACCCTATGAATGAGAAATTTTAGCATGGTATTTGGAGATGGAGAGAAATTTAGTGTAAGTTACATATTCTGACCCAATTTAGTGCCTACTTTTTGAACTAAATTAGTCATTATTGTACTCAAAGTCAGTACCTGAGATTATAGCCTGAGAATAGCCTGCTGGTAAATTTGTGGTGTTTTTCGTTGTTATGGTTATTGTTACTGTAGTGGTGGGTTTTTTTTTGTGTGTGGGGGGGGGGGGCGTTGGTAAGAATGGATAGAGGGTGATTTTTAGAACCCTATAAAGATATCACATATACAAAGTAATACATTTTTCTGGCTTTCAATACATGGAATCTAAACTGCCAGAGAGTAGCAAGTCAGTCAGCTTTGTATTAGTGCATGGCAGGAGGGCTATTGTTGACAGGACAAGAACACAAAACCTACATGCACAAAGATGTCAAGTGTAGAAACTAACAAATTCTAATAAATACCTGTGGGGTATACTTCTGTATTTTTATCATCTTCTGTCTAAACATATAATTTTTCTTTCTGCAAAACCAGCATTCATATTTCAGAACCAAGACTGTTTTTTCTACTTGAAAGAACTTGATTCATATATCCGTTAAGAAAATACTTTTTTGGCCCATGCTTCAATGGCATTACATGTTGCTTGTTTAAAGAGAACAAACCATTTGTATACACTGAGATTCAATAAATTCTTCTTAACGCTTCATTAAATAAAGATAAGAGTAGGGATTTCTGGAATTGAGCTAGGATTATTTTTCATTTTCTCAGCTACTTGACTACTTTAATTGCTTTGCATAAGTGATAAATGATTTGTAAAACAGAATTAGACTAATGGTGAAAAGTCTTTGCCCTGAAATTGATCACTGAATGCACCAGCCAATGTGGTTAGGAGGCACCATTAATTTTGAAATATCTTATTCTGTGTAAAATAATTATATGGAATATTTATTCTTTTTATGCATGTAATTATTAAAATAGTATAATATTTCAAACATATCTATATACTTCTGTACACATTTAAAGGCATAACTGTCTTAATTTTTGTTTAAATTTAGGTTCAAATATTAGAAGTATTATAGGTTAGTACATAGATCCTTGAATTTCATAGAATTTTGCAAGACCAAAAAATATAAGTATTTATTTTCAGACATTTTCTTTTTTGAATATTTGAACTCCTGAATACTGAGTGGGGAATTTTCTTTCTCACTTCATGACTCATTTACACATAAACCTTCATGAGTGGTTTCATATAAAAGATAGCAGAATGCTTGAAATAAGAAAAAATAGCACCTCTAAAATGAGCTGTATTCAACAACAAAGTCATCAATCACAACATGGTTTGAAAAATAGTTTCAACATATTATTGAAAAAGGCATACAAAATTATGTAAACTAGTCAAAATTTTGAAACTTTGCACACATGATTTTAAGCCATACTTATGTATCTTTAGTCAAAATGAGGTACAGCTTTCATTTCTGTCATTTTAGTTGTATCTTCTTTAGTAAGCATTGCATCCATATTGCAGTTGAGCCAATACAGCTATTTACATACTGAAACATTATTTCATCTTTGAGCAAAACATGGAATAACTCTTGTACCTCTGATCTCTGAGCCTTCAGAATGATATTTTAGAATGGGAGTCAGGATATATGTTAGAATTGGAGACTGGATAAATAAAATTATCAAGAAATTGAGTTAACTTGCTATAAAAATGATTTTCTAATATTTCCATTATGGAAGAGCTAAGGCTTAAATTGAAATTGTTATAATTTCTAGATAACTGCAAACTTTTTCTCTGAATTTAATACTATGAGACTGAAAGCTCAAGGGAACACTTTGATTTATGGAGCAAAGATATTGAAAGAAGGGATTTGGATAAGAAAGATGTAGGAACAATTTAATCCAGTTTTGTAGCTTCCACTAATAATTATGTGATATTTTTGATGAAATATATGACATTAATATAATTTCAATTACTAGTTGAGGCTTTCACTCAAATCCTAAACCAGCTGGTGTTTTTGAACTCTAGACCAAGTAAGTTTTGCAAAAATGTGTGGGAATGGCAAACAAAGAGCACCCTTGGTGTACTTTCTCATGTCTCACTCTTTCTAGATTTTCAAGAAGATTGATAGAGAAGTGGAAAAAAACAAACATTTTCTCCTAAATGAGAAGAGGCTCCTCCCACGTATCTTTAGTAAAGCTGAGAAAGGAGAGGCAAAAAACAAAGAATGAACAAATCCTAGAGAACAAAGAATGAGAGAGAACAAGAGTAAGAATAGAAATAATCCTTCCCCCAAGGTGAAGCAGAAGCTCACTCTCACCACCATGAGACCCACATGGAAGGAAGCAGGTCCAAATACACTATCTCCTCTGTGGGCTTCAAAATTTAGTCCCTTTGCTGTACATGGAAAAAAGGCCCAGCTTCTATTATGGGAGCTTATTAAAATATCTTTAACTTGACCAATTAATTTGGTAGAAGGAGGAATTCGTGAATTCTCTCCTAGCCAATGGAGATTGACAGTTTCATCCATGTTAGAAATTGACTTATAGACTTATAGAATTATGGTCATGATCTAGAATAAGAAGGTATTTCTTCTTTTTTTTTATTGTTTTCTTTTTTTCTGTTGGATATTTATCCAGTTCTTTTAAACCTTCAAATATAGATTTGGTAATTGATTCTGTCTGTCATATAATAGTTTATAGGAAAATAAATTACTTCATATACAAGATTGTCAAATTTTCTTAGCACAGGAGCACTAACAAATAACAATATATCTTATTTGTACTTAGGCTCATACAAAAGAAATGTTAATGTAGGAGAAATGTTCAAGATAGTAGAGTAGGAAGACCTGGAGCTCACCTCCTCCCATGGGCATACCAAAATTATTACCATTTACTGAGCAACTATCAATGAGAACAATCTCAAGACTAGCAGAAAATAATTTCCACAACTAAAGATATAAAGAAGGAAACACAACAAAATGGGCAGAAGGGCTGGAGACACAGTATAATCAAGACCCATGCCCCTGGGTAGATGACCAATAAAGGAGAGGATAACACAATTGCACAAGTTCTCCTCAAAGAGTGAAGGGTCTGATCACCCCATTAAGCTCCCCAAATCACAAGTCCTATACAAAGAAGAAGAAAAGCCCTGAGAACATTTTGTTTGGAAGACCAGCAGGGCTTGCATAGAGAACAAGACAGAGTCAGTAATTTGAAAGGAACCTGGGTCAGGCTAACTTGATGATCTTGGAGAGCCTCCAGAGAGGCAGGAGGCAACTGACACTGGAGACAGAGACACTAGTGGCAGCCATTTTGGAGAGCTCATTCTACCACAAGGACATTGGTGCTGACAAGAAGCATTTTGGAGTCCTCCTTCTTGCCTATTAGTGCTAGAGGCTTGCCCACTCCACAGCTGGTTGGCACCAGTCCTGGGACCCCCAGGCCAAGTAGGTGTCTTCACAAGGACCCAGTCCCACCAAACAGTGAGCAGGTACTAGCTGTAGGTCCTCCTGCTCCTCCAGCCAGCTGCTCAGGGACCTGGCCCCACCCACCAGCAGCCATCTACCTCCACACAAGGCAGCACTTGACAGCCAGCTGGGTCGGGGCCAGTCCTGACTGCAAGTGCACCAACAGTAGTCAGTACTGCTACAACACAATGGCCATGCAGCTCACATTGGGAGTAACCCTAGAGCAAATACCTCTGGTGACCAGAGAGGAAAGTGCTTCTGAGCCCCACAGAAAGAGTCTTACATAAGGCAACTTCTCTAAAATCAGGAAATGTAACTGACCTACCTAATACATAGAAATAAAGACATAGAAATAGGCAAAATGAGACAATATAGAAATTTGTTACAAAAGAAGAAACAATATAAAACCCCAGGAGAAGAACTAAGCAAAGTGGAGATAAGCAATCTACCTGATAAAGAATTCAAGGTAATGATCATAAAGATGCCTAAGGAACTTGGGAGAAGAGTGGAAGAACACAATGAGAAGTTTAACAGAGAGTTTAAAAATATAAAGAAGAACCAAACAAAGCCAAAAAACATGATAATTAAAATAAAAATACACTAGAAGGAATCAACAATAGATTAGATGATACAGAGAAATGGATCAGTGAACTGTAAGACAGAGTAGTGGAAATCTACCCATGCAGAGGAGAAAAAGTTAAAAACAACTTTAAAAAATGGGAAAATTCTGGGACAACATAAAGCATAATAACATTTGCATTATAGGGGTCCCAGAGGGGGAAGAGAGAGTTTACTTGAATATGTAATAGCTGAAAATGTCCTTAACCTGGGAAAGGAAACAGACATGAAGTCCAAGAAACAAAGAGTCTCAAACAAAATCAACCCAAAGACAGCTACATCAAAACATATTGTAATTAAAATGGAAAAAATTAAAGATAAAGAGAGATCTTAAAACAGCAATGGAATAGTAACTAGGTACATACAAGAAAATTCCCATAAGACTATAAGCTAACTTTTCAGCAGAAGCATTTCAGGCAAGAAGGAAGTGGCAGATTAAATTTAGTAATGAAAGGAAAAAATCTACAACCAAGATTACTCTACCCAACAAGGTTATCTTTTAGATTTGAAGGAGAGAAAAGAGTTTTACAAACAAGTCTTCAACACTATTAACCAAGTTTTATAAGCAATGTTAAGGGGATGTCTCTGAGCAGAAAAGAAAAGACCACAACTAGAAATATAAAAATTACAAAAGGGAAAAATCTCAATAGTAAAGGTAAATATACAGTAAAGGTAGTGGATCAAACACTTACAAAGCTAGTAGGAATGTTAAAAGACAAAAGTAGTAAAATCATCTATATTCATATTAGGTATTTAAGGGATATGCAAAACAAAAAGACATAGCATGTAATGTCAGAAACATTAAAAGTGTGGAGGAAATAAAAATGCAGTGTTGTTATAATGAGTTCAAACTTAAGATATCATCAACTGAAAATAATCATATCTATATATCATCTATATCTATATCTATATCTGTATCTATATCTAGCTCATGGTAACCATAAACCAAAAATCTATAATAGATAAACACAAAGAAAGAGAAAGGAATGGAAATATAACACTAAAAATAATCACAAAATAAGAGAACAAAAGAAGAAAGAAAAAAAAAAAAAGAACCACCAAAAGAACTGCAAAACAAGTGACAAAATGGCAATAAGTACAAGTGACAAAATGGCAATAAGTACATACTATTAATAAATACTTTAATGTAAATGTATTAATAAACACTCCAATTGAAATATATAGTGACTGAATGGATTAAAAAACTAAGACCCATGTATATGCTTCCTACGAGAAATTCATTTCAGATCTATAGATACACACAGACTGAAAGTAAGGTGATACAAAAAGGTATCCCATGCAAACGAAAATGAGAAGAAAGTAGGGGTAGCAGTATTTATATCAGACTAAATAGACTTTAAACAAAGATTGTAACATGAGACAAAGAGGAACATTACATAATAATAGAGGAATTGATTCAAGAAGACATAACAATTGTAAATATATAATTGCCCAACATAGGAGCACCTAAAAACATAAAGCAAATATTAACAAATATAAAGGGAGTAATTTACAGTAACACAATAATGGTATGAGACTTTATCACCCCCCTTATATCAATGGACAGATAATCCAGATAGAGAAATCAATAAGGAAACACTGACATTAAATGACTCATTGGATCAAATGTAGATAGATATAAAATATGGAACATTCTCTAGGACAGATCACATGCTAGGTCACAAAACAAGTCTCAATACATTTAAGAAGCTTGAAATCATATCAAGCACCTTTTCTGACCACAGTGGTATGAGACTAGAAATCTACTGTAAGAAAAACTGCAAAAGACATAGACACATGCAAGCTAAACAATATGCTACCAAACAACCAATGGGTCACTGAGGGAATCAAAAAATACCTGGACGCAAATGAAAATTGAAACAGATTGAAACAAATCCAAAACCTACAGGATACAGAAAAAGCAGTTTTAAGATGGAAGCTTATTTCTATACAAGCCTATCTTGTTAAACAAGAAAAATGTCATAAAAACTACCTAACCTTACACTAAAGGGACTGGAAAAGAAGAAGAAACAAAACCCAAAATTAGTAGATAAAAAGAAAAAAAGAAAAATCAGCAGAAATAAATGAAATAGAGGCAAAACAAATAGAAAAAAATCATGAAACTAAGAGCTGGTTCTTTGAAAAGATAAAAAAAAGTGTTATACATTTAGCTAGATTCATCAAGAAAAAAAGAGAGCGCTAAAATAAATATCATTAGAAATAAAAAAAGAAAAGTATCAACTAAGACCATAGAAATACAAAGAATCATGACATTACTACAGTTACCCACTAATAAAATGGACAACCTAGAAGAAGTGGATATGTTTCTAGAAATGTAACATATCTCAAGATTATATGAGGAAGATATAGACAATATGAACAGATCAATTTCCAGCAATAAAACTGAATCAGTAGTAAAACAAACAAAAAAACAAAAAAACCCAACAAACAAAAGTCCATGACCAGACAGCTTCACAGGTGAATTCTACAAAACATTTAAAGAGGAGTTACCTCAAATCATTCTTGAACTATTTCAAAACACTGAAGAGGAAGGAACACTTCTGAACTCCTTCTATGAGGTCAGCATCACTCTCAGACCAAAACCAGATGAAAAGCTCAAGAAAAAAGAAAACTAAAAGGTCAATATCACTGATGAACATAGATGCACAATCATGCAAAAAAACTGAATTCAACAATATATTAAAATGATCAAATGGCATTTATTCCAGGGATGTAAGAGTGATTCAATATCTGCAAATCAATCAATGTGACAGATCACATTAACAAACTGAAGAATCAAAATAATATGGTCATCTCAGTAGATGCAGTGGCAATAATTTTGTAATGCATAGAAATATGGAATCACTATCCTGTGCACCTGGAACTGACATAGCGTTGGGTCAATTATACTTCAATAAAAATTATTTTTTAATTATTTGTAACCGTATTCAAAGAATACAAAATTTTAATATATTTTCAGCAAAATTAAAATAAATAGAATTAAAATTAGTTTATATATAGTTTCCAAAAAGTTATTTTCTTCTAAAATATGTAAATGATATATTAAATTAAAAGTCAAAAAACAAATTATTTATAATATAAATTATTTAAATGAGGTGATTTTTTAAATTCGTCTTTTGAAAATTTAATTAAATCTTGTAAGATATTTTCATAAAAATACAACTATCCATCTATGGACCTTTAGGTGTTATGCTAAGTGAAATTAATCAGAAGCAGAAGATTAATATATGGTACGATATCATTTATATGTGGAATCCAAAAACAAAAACAAAGCAAAACAAAGTATGAAACTCACAGATACAGAGATCAGATTGGTAGTTGCCAAAGGCAGGAGCTTGGGGGTTGATGAGATGAGTGAGATGCTCAAAAGGTACACACTTCTAGTTATAAAACAAATAAGTCCTGGGAAGGTAATGCACAGCATGGTGACTATCGTTAAAACTGTATTGTATATTTGAAGGTTGATAATAGACTAAGTAGATCTCAAGAGTTATCACCACAAGAAAAATACTTTTGTAACTATGTATGGTGATGGATGTTAACTAGACTTATTGTGGTGATCATTTTGCAATATACACAAATATTGAATCATTACATTGTACACTTAAAACTAATATATTGTTATTATGTCAATTATATCTCAATTTAAAAAATATTCACAGAGAAAAATACTAATATAAATGTAAGTTGCTTTGTACATTTTGTTTAGCTGGCATTTTTAGAATAGAATTTACATGAAACTTTTTAATAAAAATATTTTATTCACTTTTGCTTAGCATTCTTTTATGGTTTATGCAACTTTCAGTAAAATGCAACCTAAGAACATATTGTTTTAAATGGGTCTATTGCACACAAAAGATATAATTTTCTTTAAGTTGCTTGTGAAAGCTACATCAATTGTGCACCAGTTCATAAGGCAAATCAAACATCAGCACTGTATTATATTTACAAAGGGAGATACATCAGCTATCAAATTCCTGAAAACAGAAGACTTAAAAAAACACCTCCACAGGGTGCCAGGGCATCCCAACTACTGGTAAACTAGTTCACACCCAAGGGCAGAGCCTGGAAACCTAGAGCAATATTCAAATAAATGCAAAGAAAATGTTCCAGGTAGAGTCTTCTATGGTCTGTCAATATGTAAATATTCTAATTAGATCAATGAAAATAGAACTAGTACCTTCTGTTACAAGGTAATGGAACACTGAGTTAAACTGTCAATATGCAAATATACAAACTAGAGCCTCAAAAATAGTAATAGATAGATTCTATAAGGGAGAGTTGAAGAATAGGAAGGAAAGAAATATTTTACTTATTTTTTTGCCTGAGTATATATTATATGCAGGGTTTTTTCTCCTCTTCATAAATGGTAAAACTTGTGGTGGTCAAAGAATAAGAAGTAACAGATCCAGAAATCAAATATGTTTAGCTTCCTTTACAATAGGCCTTCCCAAATAATTTGGAAAGTGACCAATCCAAAGCCATGTGTCTCCCTGTGTCCTAAGAGAGTATGGTGTGGGTTTTGCCAAGTTTGAAATTAGGATAAGGAATGAAAGAGTAGAGCTTCATCTAGACCTCTGTTCCCTGGAATCCAAATGTATGAAATGTTATCTCAGGTGGAGTGTTGTGAGAACAGTTACTGCCTACCTCAGTCTCCATGGTAACGACAACAGAAAAAAAGTATAGCTTTGGTAACTAGAAACCAAATAAGAATAAGATTTCTAGG
Organism: Monodon monoceros; assembly: GCF_005190385.1. Lineage (NCBI taxonomy): Eukaryota > Metazoa > Chordata > Mammalia > Artiodactyla > Monodontidae > Monodon > Monodon monoceros. The sequence goes on from NW_021703775.1 coordinate 17,322,726, forward strand.
TTAATATTCCATTAATTAGAAGTGACTTCAGAAGAAAAATAATTTCTAGAGACTCTAGGTGGATTATGATAATTAAGATTTATGCCATTTACCACAAACTTTTTTTTTGCTGCATTAAAATATGTCTGCTTCTTTTAATACTGTAACTTGTCAAGGAACTCGAAATTCCCATCATCAGAGATTTATTGTTTATTTTATATTTGAAGCCTCTCAGAGTCTGCATAAGCTATCACCTTCCTTTTACTTGTCAGCATGAATTACATTGTCAGAAAAATTATCAATAACCAATCAGTGCATTGAGATGAATTGAATTTCAATATGAATTGAAATCAAAGTGCAGTTTCCAACATGACAGCTAACCAGATAGATACTTGTTACTGGACAAGAGAAGATAGAGAATAGCTCCAGGTAATAATGCCCTACCAGGAAAAAAGGCTGCCTGTTAGATACTAAGAATAGTCCACACTGTAGCTTGAAGCTAAAGGTAGCTGCATGATGTTGTTCTAGTGAGAAGGGGGGTTTGTACATAGATGTGCTAAAGGAAAGAATCATTTCAGACCACAGTATGATAAAAAGAGAGAGGTGAATATGAATACCTACCAAATGATTTACAAGCTGGCTCATACTGTACATAATTTGTGCCCCTAAAAGAAGGCAGCTTCTGTCCATAGCAAATATACCTATTTCCTTTTTAAACACAAAATCTCCATTCTATTCTGACCCCTGAATTCGAGTCTGATAAATGTTGCCCTGATTCCTTTGATCTCGAAAATAAAATAAATTATATAATATTGAGATTATTCTCAGGCAGAATTCTACATCTTCAATATTCTTTGAAGGGAAAGCAATTGGAATGTAAGACTTCTAAAACTCCCCCCACTCTTACCCCTGATTTTGATAGGTATTTATATTTTCAACAAAGAGGAGAGAGAGAGGTTACAGGGAATTTGAAAGGATTCATTAATATCAGTACTGTTTATTTAGAGCAGGGTGTGGGTTTTACGTACCTCAGAGCATGAAATACAAATATATTTTGGGGTTTACCAATAACACTTGGATGAAATTTATATACACCCACCATTCCAAGTGATGCATTTTTAACCTAAATATTTGTTATCACAAAAAACATTTAAAAAAATTCTATTTTAGAAATTTAGAATTTGGAAATAGGAGAGAAGTGAACATTATGTAAAATATACTGAAGAGATGAGAGATGTGTTTAGCAGAAGCATTCCTTTTGATCTGCTTCTATTCTAGGCGATGTTCAAAGATATATTTTACAACCTCCTTTATTTTTTCCAAATTAATTCCTTTTTAAATAATGGTTGGTAGTCAGATGTGTACTTACAACCTGCTAAGTGGATTGCTGCTTTTATTTATTTGAAGTCAAGCCATTTTTAAATGGGAGGAAAATACTGTTCTGAAAATAGAATGGGTCTTCAGAGAGTTAGACTCTGAGAGGCTATCAAATGACTGGCTTAAGCAGGTGGACTTCATTTCCGGAAGGGAGGAAAGGTAGATGCTTAATGGAGACTAAATGTTCATTACCACATCCCCCTGTAATTGTAATCTGTCATACTAGGTCTATCTGCCTAGATTAATCCCTTTCTGGCTCTCCCTTGTGAGCCAACATTTCATTGACTGATTAGATACTGTCAGTGTGGGTGAAGTATCAAGATACCACTATCCAAACATTAATACTATTTAGACTCATCAAGGTATATGAATATGGAGTAATATAGGTACGAGCTTTAAGAAGAATTATAGTGACAAGGAATGAATGACATAAGAAGAGCTTGTTCTATGAGATGAGTTCTGTTTGGCTGTATGTAAAGCAAGAAGTTGCAATATAGTATTTATTATGTCATTGAAAAAGGTCATGAGGTTAAAACTTTTATATATAACACTCCAGGGACAATATTATCCAATTTATAAATGAGGAAACTGAGGCATGAAGAGATGAATTAACTCAAAACACAGCTGGTAGCACCAGGGCAAGAATTCAAACTTAGAGACTCTGGCTCTAAAGCCCAGTCCTAACCTTTGTGCCACATAGCATGCCAGCCATGCATGATATCAAGTCCTTTCACTTGAAGAGGCAACATTGCTGCTTATTAGGAACAGGGGCTTTCAATTAATTCACTGAAGAAATACACATTTCATGTTTCCTAATTTCAGACCCTATATCAGGTCCTTGAGAGAAAGAAGCAAATAAAACACAATTTTATCCTTTAAACGTTTAGAGTTAAGCCAGGTAAGATTCAGTGAAATACTAGTAGAAAATTTTAGTTCTCTGGGGGGATTGTGGAGAACTCAGAGAAAGTGAATATTGAGCAAAACGGTAGCACCTTACTCTTCAGATAATTGGGAAAGGGAAAATTCCTTATGAAATAGATCATCTAACAAAAGGAAAAGATGAATGAAAGTATTGGAGAAGAATAGGATTGGAAAGTCTCAGGGAGAGTGAATAGGCTGATCGAGATAAATATCAGAGCTTGTGGATGGAAGAAATCTGGGGAATGAGATCCAGTGGGAAAGTTAAAGTAAGATAATGAAAATATATTATACTGGGAGAGGGAAACATCAGAAAAATTTAAGCAGTAGAGTATATGAGGAAACATATTTTGGAATACTGGAAGAACTCTAAAAAAGAATATGAAGTTTTTACTCCATAGTGGTATATAAAACAAAAATTTGGTGACCTAAGACGTTGTGGTGTCCTGAAGTGGCTTGGCCAGATCCCTACTCCTCCATCCATGGGCTCTGCTGGAACAAGACACGTCTTTATTTTTCTATCTGTACTTGTTCCCTGAGATCAAGTGAAAATTAGATGGTCTCATCCCTCAGAGAGTCATACAGTTCATGGTGATAGTAAATTCAAATGCATTAATAAGGATGTTATATTACAGGGGACAAACATCTGTGCCAATATTTGAAACTATAAACTCATAAGATCAACAGATTTAGGTTAGTGTTGAATATTTACCCTTATTACAGTCTCAGTACTGTGCTGATAGTACAGCTTTATTCCTTGGCTAAGACTGTAAGGTAGACAATAGTCTTAATGTTGTGCTGTCCATTTTCTGCAAACTAAAGTGGTAGGAAGGAGCCCACTGTACTAAAACTCAAATAACATTTATTTTGGTTTAGAAATTCATGTATTTGTAATGCTAACTTGAGAAGGTCACAGCTCTCAGGTCTGTCTTCTGACATATTAAATGGACTCAACAAACATTGATGGATCTTCCTCATGTAATACCTTTGAAAGTCAAATGATATTCATCTCACATTATGAGATGGTAACATGTGAAATTGCAGTTGAAGACTGTGATTGTGGTAAGAAAACCCCCTCATTAAACCAATGGATTCTGATTGCTTTACATGTCCCAAAGATAGTACCAATATTAGATTAAAAAATAAATTCAATAGTCCACCTGCAGAAAATGGAGTATTTAGCAGATAATGATGTATACAAATATAAAAATTTAAAAATAGCAATTCATAAGAGTGGTGCAAGCACAGAATTAGGTAACATCAGAAGAAGAGGATAAGCAAGCTTTCATGGTGAAGAGGATTTTAGCTGTTATTTAAAGGCATGTGTTACAGTGTGCACTCTATCCTCCATCAATTTCCCTTTGCAGTCAATGGTACTAATTGTATAGTGGGTGAAGAGTTACGTTGATATTTATGTCTTTATATACATTCATAAATGTAGTCTTGCTATTTATTGAAGAATATTCTAATTTACAGGATTGACTAGTAAGACGATGTGTTATCTTCAATATTAAAGTTTTCTTTTTATGTAGAATATTTTGATGAAAAACATTATCATATTTCCAAATATCTAGATGTCAGACTACTGTTATATAGAGCCATAACCAATACAATCAAGGAGGCGTTTCTTTTATCTCAGGGTATTTTTACAATGGGTTCTTTCATTTTGGTTTGGTTTGATTCTTATTTTTCTCTTTAGTCTGTGTGATCAATTTCAAATGACCTTTTATGGGGAAGCACAATTGCAGGACAACATTTTGAGGAGATAAATGGTCTATTTACTCTAACCCCTCATCTTTCTCAAAGATTTGTAAAAATATTTCCTCACTTGGGACCTAGTGGGCAGTCCTCTCAGATCACTTATTTCACCTTCCATTTATGAAGCGAGGACATATTTCTGTGTGCTTGAAGTTTTCTTTCAAACAGAACTGAGTACTCTTCCAGAAATGATTTTATGACATTAGCATTTTTGTCATATCTCAAGGAGATGACGAATCTAATCCACAGGAAAGGATAAATGAACAGGAAATTTTGGGGGGGAAAGGATAAGAGTTAGAAATATAATATCATATATAATATACCATGACATATTATATATATTATAAACTTAGATCCTGTCCCATAACCCCAGTAAGATACTCTCACACTGTGTTACAAGCAGCTGCCAATTTGCTGTACGCAGCAGTCATTGGAACACTTCCCTTAGCTTCACAGTTTGTCACTACTATTTCCCTTTAATTCTTGAAAGGCCTGTATTAAAGATCCGCTTTCTCCCCAAACAACATTTATCTTAAGTGCTCCCTATTAAAATACAGATGCATGCAGAATGGGTAACTCTGTTAACCCTTTAGCAACCACTAATACCTTTCATCCGGACAAGCAAATTGTATGTTCCTCAGATATTAGTGGACTGAAGACTGTCTTATTGTTGATTTTTATCTATTTTGTTTTATTGTCTCCTAATGAGTAAGGTACAAGAGAAAGGCCTGGAGTGTGCTCCCAATTAGCAGTGCTATCCAAGGCAGGGTTGCAGCTTTAAGACACCGCAAGATAGGGCTTCCCTGGTGGTGCAGTGGTTGAGAGTCCGCCTGCCGATGCAGGGGACACGGGTTCGTGCCCCGGTCCGGGAAGATCCCATATGCCGTGGAGCTGCTGGGCCCGTGAGCCATGGCCGCGGAGGCTGCGCGTCCGGAGCCTGTGCCCCGCAATGGGAGAGGCCACAACAGTGAGAGGCCCACGTACCGCAAAAAAAAAAAAAAAGACACCACAAGATAAATTCAAACCTGCAAAGTAGAAGGAAACCTTCTATAGCAATGCCCTTTCCTAAACAGTAAGGAAGGGAAAGACATTGTTTAAGCTGCCTAGGAAAGGATTACCTGATCACCTAGATTGTTATTTCAGCAAAATTCTCCAGAATCTGACACTTTCTAGCCCTGTCATGGCCTATAAAAGCTGCCAACATTGGCAGACCTGTTTATTCCAAGGACACATGAAGACAATAGTGATGTGATGGCCATGTTACAACGGGTAGGTAGCTAGACATGAGCAAAGAAGGGGGGGCAAGGGCTAAGTGGCAGGAAATCATGCATCTTGTAAGCAGAGGGGGTCCATGGGCAGACAAAGAAAAGCAGGAACCTCCAGACTTACAGGAAACCACACATTTTGGGTGATAAGTGTCCTGGAAGCAGACAAAGAAACTTGGGGAAAGGTGGGAATCTCCTGCATCTGAATGTAATCTGTTGCTCATTATGCTCTCATTACAATAAAATTAACCTTGCAGATAAGAAGTACCCATCATGCATGGATGCCATGACACTTCTGATCTAGGCTAAATAAGGACAAAAACCCCTCCTCCCCTTGGGAAGATAGAGCTGGGATGAAAATCATGGAATACAACCCCCAAACTCCTCCTTCCTCAGTGAATATTTGGCCCCTTCTTTTGTAGGCCCCTCATAACAGCTTGCCAAAGAAACCCAGGGCAGCAGCTCCTCACCTGTCTGCCCACTCTCCCTCTAAGAGTGTACTCTTCCTTAAATAAATGCTCACTTTACTTTCTTAACCTCCCTGCTTTGTCTCCAAATTCTTTTGTGATTAGTCAAGAACATTAAATTCAACAGGAACAGCCAGACACCATGGCTTGGCAGTATGGGAAGAAAGGAAAGCAAAAAAAGGAAGATAGAAAATGCAAAATACATCTTCTATTTAGTATACTTTGCTATTAAGAACACATATTTCTTGGGATAGGGATGAATATTGAAGCAGAATATAATCTTATCTCATTGAAGCATAATTTCTGTTAGTTAGCTGGTAAATCTCTGGCCTTAGATGAAGGAATGCTGCCCCTTCGCAGGTGTCAGGGACTTAACAATGATTGAGCATCTGGGTTTCATAAAACTGTTTCTGTAGAACATTAATAAAGTTTAGAAAAGAAGGTGGCAGGGAATAGTTTGGGAATACTTGAATTAAAAATATTTCTTTAGTAAAGGACTTCCTAGATGTTTTAATATTTGAATATGGCTCATTGTGAATCTCTATAAGAGCATGTAGTAGGGAATAACTAACATATTTAGCCGTGGATCCCTTTTTTTTCAGAGACATCATGTAAATAATGTACCACAGTTACCCATGTCAATGGCCTCCAATCAGGGCATACCTGAAGTTTTCTGCTATTTCCACTATAAAGCTTTCCGGCTTCTCTGCCTGCCCTTGAGTCTCTGCCAAAATACAAGTGATGGTGTCTGACCCTGTCATTACAACAAGCTCTGTTCTCATTTGGGTGGCCTTCATTTATTACCACAGTTACCACAGTGGTCACAGAGATCCAGCGTGCCCTGTCCATTACACAGATGCCGCGTGTGCCTTGTGGAGTCTATGACTACTTGGTAAGTCAGCACTCAGTCTAAATTCTGCTCTCTTTGCATTGAGTTCTTTAGCCCTTTATTCGCAGTTTGGTACCTGGGTTTTATTATTGGTATCAATTTGTTTGGCATCCTTGGTGGAATCAAGCTCCTTTCCATCCGTCTGTGCTCTGTACTATTAAAAGTGTTGTTTGTCATAAGAGGGAGACTCAGAGAACAGAGGCAGAGAGGCCATGAGCCTATTGTATAAACTGGCCTCAGAGACCCATGAGTTTGAGGTTCTCACCAGACGGGTGTGAACTTGGACAAACTTGGCTGTGGGTGACGAATACAACAGGATGAAGCTATTTTTTACCTATTATTTTTTGTCCTGAGACCTTGACCTTGATCCAGAGAGAAAATTCTCTCAGGTTTTTCACCTGCCAAAAGTTGCAAATTGTTAAGTCTCTGGAGGTGGCCAACCATCAAGTTAGGGGATCTGACATATTAGATGCACAAGTATTATATTCCCACTGATGTTGCTAGCTTTCAATGGGCTGTCAAAATATAAGCCTTCTCCCCTTCCAGGAAACACTTCTGCTTCTTACATGTACTCTCATTACAATTCCAGTTCTTGCCACTATGTTTCTGAGTGGTATAACTTCATCAAGGATAATTTGGGACTTCAGTGGCCATTCTAGGGAACATTTCACTTGAACAAAATTATTATTTGACAAGCACCTTAGAAAAGTTATGGAATAAGATTTTTCAGACCCAAATGGAAACCAGTTTTTGATTGATGTACAGAGTCCTCCAAATAAACTTTTGAATCAAAAATTGCATCACTAAGAGATTCTTTGGCCAAATGGGCACATGAAAAGATGCTCAACATCACTAATCATCAGGGAAATGCAATTCAACACCAAAATGAGATATCACCTCATACCTGTCAGAAAAGCCATCATTAAAAAGTCTACAAATAGCAGATGTTGGCAAGGATGTGAAGAAAAGGGAACATGTGTAAACTGTTGGTGGGAATATAAGTTAGTGCAGCCACTATTGAAAACAGTATGGAGATTTCTCAAAAAACTAAAAATGGAACTACCATATAACCCAGCAGTTCCACTCCTGGATATATATATGAAAAACAATTTTTCAAAACATACATGTATCCCAATGTTCATAACAGAATTGTTTACAGTTGCCGAGACATGGAAGCAACCTAAGTGTTCATCAACAGATGAATGGATAAAGATGTTATGTACATAATACAATGGGATACTACTCAGCCATTAAAAAGAGTGAAATTTTCCCATTTGCAGCAATACAGATGGACTTGGAGGATATTATGCTAAATGAAATAAGTCAGACAAAGAAAGATAAATACTGTATGATATCACTTATATGTGGAATCTAAAAAATACAACAAACTAGTAAATATAACATAAAAGAAGCAGACTCACAGATATAGAGAACAAACCAGTGGTTACCAGTGAGGATAGGGGAGGGGTAATAGAGGGCTGGGGAAGTGGGAGGCACAAACTGTTGGATGTAAGATTGCCTCAGGGATGTATTGTACAACATGGGGAATATGGGCAATATTTTATAATAACCATAAATGGAAAGTAATCTTTTAAAATTTTATAAAATAAAAAATTAAAAAATATATGTTTTGGTCAAAGCTAACAAGCAATTTAACAAACTTAAGCAGAACAAACTAGACTCATTTGCCTAGTAAATCCTCCCTTTCCCTCCCTCCAATTGCCTCCTTGTGTCCAGTCCTCTCTCTTCCCCCTTATCCTTCTCATCTCTCTTACTATACAGCTCTGTCTACCTTTCCCTCCTCTTCCCCTTATCCAGATGTCCTTCCTTATTTCAACAACTTTTGAAAATCCCAAAATGCAAGTTGCCACTAAAAATTAATTTGTCCTAATATTTATGTATCAAGATATAGATTACTGTAGAATTTAAACCATAGACTTAAGGTAAATTAAGAGCTATGATTAAAATTTTCCTAAAACTAAAAAAGACAAGACAATATTCACAGAAGCATTTAGAATTCTTTTGAGCGCATATCACCCATGGTTACAGACCTGTATCATTTGTATATGTGTTGGTCAAAACCTCAGTGGCCAAAGCCTGGATGGTAAAATCTGATTAAACTGATCCAAAAAAGGACCTAGAAAATCTCACTTTCTACAATAACCGTGAGAGTTAAAAAAAGGACCCACAGATTTTCCCTATCTCCCAGTCCTTAACCATAACCCTTGGGCCCTTGACTAAAACGTAGTTTTCTTCAAATTTAATTGGGAAAGACCTACTCTGCAAATGTAATTGTAATATAAAATGCACACCTGAGGAACATGATACAACTGAAAATGCACTAATGCCTTTTCCAGAAGAGAAGATGAAATCCTTGTGTGATGTTTACCCCTCCCTTTGACACTTTATAACTTAAATACTGTGATGCAAGATTAACAATACTTAAAAACTATAATATAAAGTAAATATATAAAAAGGGGATATGAGGGGAGGAAAACAAAATTTATAAATGTGTGTGTGTGTGTGTGTGTGTGTGTGTGTGTGTGTGTGTATTCACGTATATTACATAGGCAAAATAAAACAAATAATGAGTAAATACTGATGACCATTACAGTCCTTGTTTCTGTAACTGGCCATGTGGTTGTAGCTGATATATATAACTACCTTCTTCCATAAGTGTCCCCTTGGCTTTCAACAAGTACCTCACCTGTTAAGGTGATATAAACCTTAATGTTTGAAGGATCTGTGCCATTAGTAGTCTAGCTTGAATTGGGTTATTGTAGTTTTCCATAGTTATTCATCACAGGACATGGTAATACAAAGAGACACCCTAAGGAATCTCTGTTGTGGAGTAGTAGTCCAATTTCTCCTTGAAGTCAAGACAATCACACCAGCTAGAACAGTACCTCTTTTCCAGAGGTTTTAGGAGCCCAAAGTGGCTGGACAGGAGTCTTAACCTCCAATTCAATGGAATCATTATTGTGTCTCCTGGTGGAAATATTCCTCCCTGTAGAACTAAGACTTTCAGACCAGTAGAACATAAGTTCATGAGGACAGTAAGAAAAAATTTTGTTAGTGGGTCACCAGGGAGAATGGTAAATGATACAAGTTCCATTTCTAACCATTGATTCCTGAACCTGTGAATTCTGGTGATGGGAGAAACAGCATCATATATCAGACACTGATTCAGAAGTCATACAGTCTTCTGGAGATCATTGTCCCATCCCTGCAAGATATTGTTACCTAATTGGCACTGTCATTGAGTATTCAAAAAGCAATTCCACCATTCTATCAAGCTACCTACTTCAAGATGGTGCAGAACATGGTAAGACCAATGAATTCCTTGAACATGGGCTCATTACCACTTCTTTTGCTGTGAAGTAAGTTACTTTTTCTTTCTTTCTTTTTTTTTTTTTTTTTGGCGGTACATGGACCTCTCACTGTTGTAGCCTCTCTCGCTGCAGAGCACAGGCTCCGGACACGCAGGCTCAGCGGCCATGGCTCACGGGTCCACCCACTCTGCAGCATGTGGGATCCTTCCGGACCGGGGCACGAACCCGTGTCCCCGCCATCGGCAGGCAGACTCTCAACCACTGCGCCACCAGGGAAGCCCTGAAGTAAGTTTCTTGATCAGAAGCAATGCTGTATGGAAGACCATGATGGTAGATAAGGCATTCTATAAGTTCATGAATAGTAGTATTGGCAGATGCATTTTGTGTAGAAAAGGCAAATCTATTTGCAAAGTATATGTCTATTCCAGTAAGAACAAAATGTTGTTCTTTCTATGATGGAAGTGGTCCAATGTAATCAAACTGTCACCAGGTAGCTGGCTGAATACCTTAGAGAATTGTCTCATATTAAGGATTCTGTGCTGGTCTCTGCTGCTGGCAGATTGGACACTCAGCATTGGCCTTAGCCAAGTCAGCCTGGGTGAGTAAAACTCTATGTTACTTATTTCAGACATAACCTCAATCCCTGCCACCATGGCTACTTTATTCATGAACCCATTAGGTAATGACGGGGCTGTCTATGAAAAGAGATTGACTTGTATCCCCAGAATGGGTCATCCTATCCACTTGATTATTAAAATCCTCCTCTGCTGAGATCACCATTTGATAAGTATTAAGGGGCACAAATAACTTCACATTTTTTGCCCATACAGAGATCTATCCTCATGCCTCTTCCCCATATTTTCTTGTAACCAATTTTCCAATCTTGCTCCTTCCAAATTCCTGACCCTCCAGCTAAACCACTGGATACATGAATCAATATATATACATCTGACCATTTCTCCTTCCAAGTAAAATGTGCAACCAGGTGCACTGCTTGAAGTTCTTTCCATTGAGAGGATTTCTCTACACAACTTTATTGCAGGGATGTCCCTGTAATGGACTGTAGTGCTACAGCTCTTCACTTTGGGGTGGCGCCTGCATACGCGGAATCTTCTGTAAACCAGGCTCGAGTTTTCTCTTCCTCTTTAAGCTGATGATAGGTAACTTCCCTATGATGCCAAAGGTATGGGCTGGGAGAAAGAAGTAGTGTGGCAAGAGTAACGATGATGGCATTTGGACCACTTCTTCACAGAACTGACTTGTGCCTTCAGGGTTTGCTCAGGCCTGATTACATATGTATCACTTCCATTCGGCCCATATTTATGGCTTGGTGGGTCAGGCAATGCCCAGTTCATGATGGGTAGCTCAGGTTATATGGTAACTGAGTGGACCATGGATATACGTTCAATTTTTTAAGGGCTAGTAGTAAGATAAAATCTTTCTCAAAAGCAGAGCAGTTATCTGTAGAAAACAGCAGGGCTTTGCTCCAAAATTCTAAGGGCCTGGGCTATGATTTGCCAATAGGAATCTTTCAAAGGCTCCAAAGAGCATCTTTGACAAATGACACTTCAAACACCATTGTAAATGCTGGTCATATGGCCCAAGAGGCAAAGCACCTTGCTTGGCAAACTGAACTTGTTGCAGGGCCTTCCCTCATTCTGGCACCCAATCAAAACCAGCAACTTTTTGAGTCAGTGGGTAAATGGTTCAGAGTAACACACCTACAAGAGGAATATATTGTCTTCATAATCCAAAAAGGCCCACTAGACATGTGCCTCTCTTTGGCTTCAGCAGGGGTCAGATGCAACTCCTTACCCTTCACTTCAGAAGGGATACTCTCCAGGTCCCACACACTGAAATGTCACCAGGTAGAAGGCCCCTGAATTTTTTGCCATATTTATTTCTTACCCCCTGACATGTAAATGTCTCACCAATAAATCTAGAGTAGTTGCTACATCTTGCTCACAAGGTCCAATCAGTATAATGTATCAATATAATGGATCAGTATAATATTCCGTGGAAGGGAAAGACAATCAAGCTTCCTGCAAACTGAATTATGACATATGGCTAAAGAGTTAATATACCCCTAAGATAGGACAGGGAAGGTATATTGCTGGCCTTGCCATCTGAAAGCAACATGCTTCTGCTGGTCTTTTAAAAAAGGTCTGAAGAAAAAAAGCATTTTCCAGAGATAGCTGCATACCAGGTTCCAGGGTATGTGTTAATTTGTTCAAGCAATGAAACCACATCTGATACAGCAGCTGTGATTGGAGTCACCACCTAGTTAAGCTTATGATAATCCACCATCATTCTACAAGATCCATCTGTCTTCTGCACAGGCCAAATAGGTGAGTTGGTGGGGATGAGGTGGGCAAAACCGCCCCTGTATCTTTCAAGTCAACATGGTGGCACTAATCTCTGCATTTCCTCCAGGAATGCAGTATTGCTTTAGTTTACTATTTTCCTAGGTATAGGCAGTTCTTGTGGCTTCCACATGGTCTTTCTACCATGATAGCCCTCACTCCAGTCATCAAGGAATCAACATTGGGATTCAGCCAATTGCTGATTGTATCTATTTCAATTATACATTCCAGGTCTGGGGAATAACTACAGGATGAGTTTAGGGGCCAAGTAGGCCCATTTTGACACAGATATGAGCTAAAACTCAACTGATCACCTGACGGCTTTAAGCCCCATACTTTGACTAGTATGTCACAGTTATGTTCTGGGTCTCCTGGAATTAGTGTCAGTTCAGTGTCCAGTACCGCTGAAAGTTCTAATTATTTCCTTCTTTCTAATGCACATTTACCCTTGTAAAAGGCCATAAGTCCCTTTGAAGAAGGTTGGGAGAAAGGTTAACAGTTTGAATTTTTGGCAGTGTATCAGAGTCTTTCTTCAAGAGGAGCTACCTTCCCTTCATTCAAAAGATTCTGGACCTGTAAACTGGCTCAAGTGTGGGAATTGATTGTTTTTATTATTCGGTTTTGACTTTTGTTCACTTGACCTAGAAATTCTGCTTTAACCAATTACATTGGATGCCCTACTTCTAAATTGTCTATCTTCAGCAGTCATATCTAAAGCCTTCCTTTTTTTTCACTACGAAGCTTTCTCCTGTGTCTATCTTTGAATATCTGCCAAAATGCAAGAGATGATGACTGACCCCTTTGCTCTAGCAAGCTCTGAATAAATAGCCTTTGCTTCTTCTAATATGTGCGGTCTTCATTCATTTCCACAGCACTCAATGAATGATTTTTGAATTAATTAATCAATTAATTATGACATTGGGTGTCATATCTTGGCAGTAGTATTTGTTCCATTGATTTTGCAGGATTCTCTTAAGAGGTGGCATTTGAGGCAGCATGGTATTACAGAATAAGCGAGGAACAGGTCAGAAGACTTGAATTTCAGTATTTCTCCCTATGGCATATCTTCAGTTTCTCTCTGTGGACCTTTTTCTCTGCAGTCTTTGGCTTCCTTATAAGTGCAATGATAACAATAGAATGGACAATCTTTAAGGATCATTCCATCTCTGGGGTAGTGCCAGCTGCAAGTGTAACTTGCCCTTGATTTCTGATTTAAGGCTCTCTCTTCTCTCTTTTTCTCTCTCTCACACACATGCATGTAGATTTTTCTAGTTTTTCTGCAGTAATTCCTAAGATGTCCAGAGAAGTCTTCAACTAATAAATTTTAAAACCCACAATTACTGTAAATTAGCATTTAGAAACTACCTGCCCATGCATAGTTTTAATTAATTTATTTGACCTCAAATGTCCCTTTCAGCCCTATATCCCAAATTACATGACAAAGAATAAGTGTTTATAAATAACATGTGGATTGCTTTCAAATGCTAATTTGCATTATGAGATTGTGTGTTTGTTTGCTCTCTTTTCCCTGAGAAACATGAAGCAAATAGTTTTTTGTTGTTGTTGGTTTGCTTTTTTTGTTTTAATGATTCCCTAATCTCTTGCCAAAGAGCTTTGGTTTATTCTGAAATGCCAAAATCCCAGCCTGTGAACTTGGGCTGGATCAATCATCATATTTTTCAATTCTTCATATTTCTCAATTACAGAAATCTAAGTCAAATTAAGATGGGCAGAAGATGCATGTAACTTAGGTCAGTGTTTGTAAAAACATTATAGGGTGGGCAATCCAGGAGGGTGTATGCTGTAATAAAAAGACTACCAGGCCAGAGGCCAAAACTCTTGAGCTGGAGCTTTGTCTCTGCTGCTTCTTGGCTGGCTGACCTTTAGTAAATCAATTTACATCTCTGAGTTTCAGTGTTCTTACAAATAAGATAAAGAATGGTTAACAATAACTACCATTTTTGCTTCATAGTGTTCCTCGAAGCTTATATAAGATAATATGGTACACAGAAGACATCACTTGCAGTAAGTGATGTGAATGTTAAGTGGTTGTCTCATTATTATTTTAAAACAGAAAAAGTAAATGAGACAAAGAATTAATCTCCAAAATATACAAGCAGCTCAATATCATAAAATCAAACAACCCAATCCAAAAATTGGCAGAAGACCTAAATAGACATTTCTCCAAAGAAGATATACAGATTGCCAACAAACACATGAAAGGATGCTCAACATCACTAATCATTAGAGAAATGCAAATCAAAACTACAATGAGGTATCACCTCACACCAGTCAGAATGGCCATCATCAAAAAATCTACAAACAATAAATGTTGGAGAGGGTGTGGAGAAAAGAGAACCCTCTTGCACTGTTGGTAGGAATGTCAATTGATAAAGCCGCTATGGAGAACATTATGGAGGTTCCTTAAAAAAACTAAAAATAGAAGTGCCATACGACCTAGCAATCTCATTACTGGGTATATACCCTGAGAAAACCATAATTCAAAAAGAGTCATGTACCACAATGTTTATTGCAGCACAGTTTACAATAACCAGGACATGGAAGCAACCTAAATGTCCATCAACAGATGAATGGATGAAGAAGATGTGGCATATATATACAATGGAACATTACTCAGTCAGAAAAATAAACAAAACTGAGTTATTTGTAGTGAGGTGGATGGAGCTAGAGTCTGTCATAGAGCGTGAAGTAAGTCAGAAAGAGGAAAACAAATACCGTATGCTAACATATATATATGGAATCTAAAAAAAAAAAAAAAAAGGTTCTGAAGAATATAGGGGCAGGACAAGAATAAGTATGCGGACGTAGAAAATGGATTTGAGGACATGGGGAAGGGGAAGGGTAAGCTGGGACGAAGTGAGAGAGTGACATTGACATATATACACTACCAAATGTAAAATAGATAGCTATTGGGAAGCAGCTGCATAGCACAGGGAGATCAGCTCCGTGCTTTGTGACCACCTAGAGGGGTGGGAGGGAGATGCAAGATGGAGGGGATATGGGGATATATATGTATATGTATAGCTGATTCACTTTGTTATACAGCAGAAACCAACACAATAATGTAAAGCAATTACACTCCAATAAAGAAGTTAAAAAAAAAGAGAGAGTAAATTAGCTTATTTCTACCATCCTAATGGCAGGTTCATATTATTATATGAAACAATTCAATTGATGATACAAAATTAGACATTTAAGTGAGCCAGAGATAGGGTCTAACAAAGACAAAGCTACAGAATAAAACCCCAGGGCAAATTAATTGCAAATTTTAATCTATCACAAACTTCAGGTGAAACATTAGTCAGCATTTACTAAAAGGCTACTGTGTTCTAAGCATGAAGCCCATCATGATTCCACATTGTAAACCAAGGAATGAAAAAAGCCTATTAAAGCCTCAAGAATATCTAACCAAGAAAAGGTGAGTGAATCTAAAAACTCAAAAACAAACAAACAAGCAAACAAAAATTGACTGTCATCAACAGCTATGGGTTACAGAATTTTTATATCAATATTAGAGCCAATACAGACTTAAAACGGAGAGAAGCTACACAAACACACATAACAGAAGCAGTTAGGAATGTCTAAAGATGGATTTAATTTTATGAACACCACTTATAAATAGGTAAAACTCTCAACAGTCAAAAAATATGTGAATCCCATAAATGGAATCAGTTTGTGTGTCGTGTGTATCTGCTATTTTCTTGGCAGCCAATATGCAATCATAATTAAGTACAATTTAACTGAAATTCATAGTTGAGGAAATTTAAAGCCTTGCTGGAATAAACAGTGTATGAGATCCAAATCACAAAGTTGAATGATTGAATAGTAATGAAATGGAAGTAGAAAAAAAAATGAGAACAAGATAAAAAAGGGGAACATATTTCATATTAAGAGAATCTTTTCAATTTTATTTCTTTTGTGGTTAAAGAAAACCTATTTCCTTCTAAAATGATATTGTTTGGAATGTTTGTTTTGAGTTTTTATTGCTTTTTAATATTTTTGTTGCATTTTTGCCTATGTCAGAGACAGCAGCAACATAGCTTAACTAATATTTATTTTGGCATTTTCATGATTCTTTATCAGTTATTTACTCATTTCAGTAGGTCATTATTATCCTTTTATCATGTGATCTAAAGGGATATATGATGTCATAAAATGACAAGACATATATATATATATATATATATATATATATATATACATAAGCCATATAGTTTGAGTTTGAAATCAATTCTTCTATGCCAAATGATTTTGAGAATTTAGTGAGATACTCTGGACCCCCAATTCCATTTCCACTCATGTGTCGTGAAAGCATAGAAATTTGTTCCAAAAAGGCAAATTTAGGAATAATTTCTTATACTGGCTTCTTCAAGAGACATGGGAAAAATGAGAAGCAAGTAAGATCCCCAGAGCACAGTTCTTTTATTTCATGGTTGTCTACTTTTCCTGGTATAACTCACAAAACTCTTGGTAGATACAGGAAATATATTTTCAGAAGATGCACCAATTTACTTCAAATTTTATTAGGAACAGGGCACAGTTTTCTTTCCTGTTCTCATTGTAAATACACACCTTAGCTGCAGAAAAGAAATACCTAGAAGCATCAAAGAAAATAGCTTCCTTCTTTCCAAGATGAAAACTCAAGTTCTCTGGAACACAGATATACCTATGGCAGGTTATTATTATTTTTTTAATGATGTCTCCAAAGTAGGAACCCAAATCAGTTTCAGGATATTTTTGAACTCTGTTGAACTCAGGAAAAGTTTTTTTGTTTTTGAGTTTTGTGGTTGTAATTTAAAAATAAAATAAATTTCCCATACATTAATTTAGGTGTGAAATATATAATTCAAACCCCAAATTGAACTCATGTGAATCAGTAAACAGAAATGTTCTCAATTTTTCTGCATCCTAGAAGACTGTGGATCACTTCATTGTAAATAGACTTAAGAAGAGAACTTTCATCAATGGGCAGGATGCTCCTATGAGGTAATGTCAATTGTTATTCATATCTAGGAACATTTGTTTGCTTTTGTAAAACTGATATCAGACTGGTTTAAACCAGTTTTCATAACAGACAACTTTTTTAGGTGTCAAAAGAAACCTCTTTGCCTCTTCTGTAGCCACTGAATGGGTAGTAAATTAACAGTTATCTGAACTGACCATGTCTGAACGTAGAAATGTCTGTTGCATGCAGACTGCTTTTGAGTGTGCCATATCTCATGAATATCCCTATGAGAGTCTCTGGGTAAGTTTTTCCTTGGATTTTATGCTTATCCAGGTCCTTCCACTGTCGGAGACTTGTCACAAAAAGATGAATTCTGCTTCATTCTCCACTCATCTGACTGAGATCTACATTCTCATTTAGATATTATCAGTTTCTAGATCTCAAATAAATCTGTCCTTATTTATTCTTGCTTAAAGTCAGAAATATTAAAGATAGAAATGGAAACACTGCATTTCTACTCTGATTCAAGAATTAGATGAGTTCTTGACCTATACAAAGGCATAAATACGTTGTGCTTCTCTTAAGATTTGGTTTCAAATTGTTGATTCCTTAACTAAAGACTATCACAGATCCTAACCCTTGCTTCACTAGCATACCTCCTACTCTTCCTGGGGTATACCTCACTGAGTGTTTATTATACATTTTGCATAAAGTGGGAGACATTTTTCTTATTTGGGAGGCAGGCAGCTGCTAATACCTTAGATTTAGGAAGTCACAAAATATCTATTCATCTGATGCATATCTTTTTTTTTCTACATTTTATACCCTGTAAACTGAGTAAAGAGTAAATAGAATATGAAACATATTAAAGTGTGATATGAATATTATATCAATGTCTGTGAAATATAGAGTAAACAAAGAGCAGTATAGCATAGTGATTAAGTATGTGGCCTTTAAGTATGTGACCTTTAGCACAAAGCCACTGGAGTTAAAACCCTGAGTTCATTCCCATCAGTCTCATCACCTAGGATCAGGTATTTAATGTCTCTATCCCTGAATTCATGCTAAATTAAATGAGATAAGCAGATAGTACCTTAAGCATACTAAATAATAATAGTCATAAAATCACAGACATATCATATTTATTTATTCATTTATTAACTCAATAAACAGCAATATATTTTCATAAAAATTACCATTTATCTACTTCAGAGGGTCCATGTTCAAATATAGCATCACCATGAGTTGACCAGTAAACAGTGATCAGAGGCCAATATTTTAAAATTGATCTGAATTTAACCAAGATTCTCTACTCAACTCTCAATTTACAGGAAATACAGAGGACAGGACTTGTTGAACTCCACCATAGAGCTAAAATCATTGCAATCCAACTGTGAACATGCTTACATGACAATGCATTTTCCTCTAAAAAGAAATTCCAAGTAAAGAGAGAGAGAGGGATAGAGAGAGGTGAATTCTATACCCATAAACCCTTCTTGAATCTAGTACTAGAAGATTAGCTTTATCAACCAAATTAACTACTGAGAACACTTCTGCAAATACACTGAGGGTGAGATTTTTAAAAAATAAAATGTACATCTAATACTAGAAAATAAATGTGGAAGAAAGAGGAAAGTTAATGTACAAGTGTTATGTGCTGTAACAAAGTTAGAAATAATATTAATGGAAAATTCAAGGACAAGAGAGTAGACCAAAATAGGTAAGTTCATTATATTGGAAATAGGGGGTGTCAAAGGATATGCATAAAAATGGATAAGCTAGATAGAGAAAGGTTAAATAACAAGTGTCTGAGGTAATTTAAAATTTTAAATATAAAAGATATATTGATAGTATATATACATATAGGTGTATACTATATACTCATATATGTACTCGTATATTTTCATATGCATATATACACATCTTGCAAAAAAAGAAGTATAGGAAAGAAACCCAAATTCACATAATTATAAAATCTTATAACAAAGTCAAGATCAAACATATGAATCATATCAGCATATGCAAATTAATTTCACTCACTCATTTTAAAAATTTGTTTTCAGTTTGTCTCACAAAAGAAGTTTCCACTATATGCTGTATGTAAGATAAATATTTAAAACATAGTGAGTTAACAATAAAAGGAAAGACAAAAATATTGCAGGAAAATAGAAATAAAAAGAGAGCAGGATAGCAAGGCTGATTGCAGACAAAAGAGAAGTTCAGCCCAAAGCATTAAATATGACAAAGAACACTTTTCAATATAAAATCTACAATTCAAAATGAAGCTAGAACTTTTATAAATATCTATGCAACAAATAACCTACTACCTTTGTGAGCAAAAACTATAGGATCTGTAAGTAGACATTGAAACACATTAATGATAGAACATGTTAATATAATAATCTCACACAGGAGAGATCAGATGGACAATAAAAGGCAACAGAAGAGGCAGAAAATATAGACGCTAGATCTTATGGATATATATCAAACACTACATGCTAATAAGAGATTACTTACTCTTCTCAAGTTCCCATTGCACAGTCACAAAAATTCATTATATTTGAGGTAACAAATAAAATATCTAGAATTTCCATGACATATAAATATTACAAAGAACACTACTTGACACAATGCAATAAAACTGGAAATTACTAATGAAAAAAAAAGGCAGAAAAACCCTTCCACCTGGAAATTGAAAATGCTTCTACTAAACTGCTCTTGAGTTAAAGAGGAAATATAAACTTAAATATCAGAATTTTTAAAAACATAATGATAATAAAATCTATGAGATATAGTTAATGCAGTAATTAGCAATAAACACTTTTATCAGAATAAATGAAAAAATGAAAATAAATTACTTACATTTCCAATTCAGGAAACTAGACAAAAAAATAGCAAAGTAAATTAAAAGAATATACACAAAAATAAATGATGAGAGAGAAGTAGAAATATATAAAATATACAGTATTTTAAAAGTTCAGGATGTTAATTAATTATAATCATCTTTTCTGTGAAAAGGTAATGAGCAATCTACTCACTACTCTGATAAAGTAAAAAGAAAGTACAGATATATAAGATCAGAAATGAGGAGAAAATAACAACAGAAATAGAAGATATTTTTAAAAACCATAAGACAAATTCACAGACTTCTATGCAAAAAAATCTGGAAAAATATAAATTAAATGGATAATTGACTAGGGCTTTCAGATTTCCCAAATTGACCCCATTAGAGTTGGTAAGTTTATACTGACCAATTTCCATATAAAAATAGAAAAAAATTATTAAGAAGCTCCTCCGTTACAAAAAGCAGTAGGCCCAAAAGATATTACAGGGGATGTCTACCAAACCTTCCATGACTAGATAGTGCTAATGGTGTATAAATTACTCCAGGACATTGAAAAGGAATATATTTATTTGTTTGTATTCCAATTAATATAGGAATGATAGTGCAGATACTAATGAAATCACTCACCAACACGAACAAAACAGAAGAAAAATCAACCAGTATGTGTGGAGACCCAAAATAGAATTTAAACTGTAACAATGAATCTAACTATATGAATAGAATAACTGCACTGAAGGGAGTGGGACAGAAAATAACTAACTTAAATAACTTGGAAAATATAATTTGATTAGATGCTATAAGAATAAAGACAAAGTAAGCTGTAAAAATTTCTGTACTCTAGTTAGTAGATTTGCTTTGCCCAGCAGTATCCTATAACAATTCTGAAACTAATTTATGTGTTTAGTAAGACTGAAAAAATACATAAACTGTAATGAGAGCCATTTCTCAGATTTGGACAAAAATAAGTACAGATAAGAGAATGAAGGAAGGCTAAATCAAACCTGTGATTTTGTTTTGGAATAAGAGGTATCAGTATGAACTCATGGTATACAATACATGCATAAATCCATATAAAGGTGTTAATGTGTGATTTGTTATATATGAAAATATAGTAAAAATATATATTCTCTCTCTGTCCATACAGGGGTGGGGTATAAAAGGCATGCCACCCAGAAGCAATGAGCATACCTAGAGTTGGATCCTGGTTTCTCAACACCATTCTTCTTTAAAAGGGACCAGGATTCCTTGGAGAACAAGGGCTAGAAATTACAAGATGAGGCTAAAATAACTTGTTGTGCCAGAAAGTAAAGAGATACTGAAAAATGGATGAGGGCAAGTCAAAACAATAAAGAAGAAAATCTGAAGGTGTGCCAAATAGTTAAAGCTAGAACAATTTGGTAATTCAATAATTAATGAACTATTGGGCTAGAATCCTTAAAGTAAAATAAATATTCATAAGTCAATGCTGATATAGATAAATAATTGAAAGAAAAATGTAATAAAAGCTAAGAGGCAGCTATTTTTTATAGAAGAGTTTCAATTAATAAAAAAAAATGAATAAAACAAACTCTCCATTAGGCCAATTACACAGTGTATAATTGTTGCAGGCAGGATTCTTATTTACTAACGAATGAAAAAATAGTGGGTAGAAACGTGAGAAGCAACAAAATCTTCATCATTTCAAAGTATCTGTCCCATGATATTGATTAATTAAAAAGGGAAAAATCATTGGGAATTCCCTGGCAGTCCAGCGGTTATGACTCTGTGCTTCTATTGCTGTGGGCCCGGGTTCGATCCCTGGTCAGGGAACTAAGATCCCGTGAGCCGCAGGGCACAGCAAAAAAAAAAAAGGTAAAATCATGATTTTTACAGTGTAGGAACCAGGCAAACATCAACTTAAGTGATGAAAGTTAACATCACTCCAGTAATAAGACATATCAATATCATCTACCCCTAATATGATTCTGAGCCAGCGTACACGGAATTTTTTTTTTTTTTGACAAGAAAGGGATTTAATTGTCACATACAAGTTAAGAAGTATGGGAAGGCCTGTCCAGGGCTGGAATGGCAGCTAAAGTCCTCCAGCTCTGCCATCCTCATCATGGGGCTTTTGTGCCCAAGGCCCCTGTAAACATCACTTCTTAAGAAGAAGGAACTAAAGGCCAAAATTCCATACAAGTCCTGTTTTCCCAGAAGGTCTTCAATCAGAGCTGGATCTTCTAACTGCAAGGGCATCAGGACAATGAATTATTTTCAGGTGAGCAAGTTACCCTCAACAAAGGCAGGGTGCCATGGGCAGGACATAGAGTCAACCCGCATACCCACGCCATTCGTCCCCCGGGGTCTGATGTCACTGACCAAACTGGTCACCTGCCCAGGTCTGGTGTGTGTGACGTGGGGAGGGTGGGGGAGGCATGGCCCCTCTGTCCCAGGACCTGCCCCTGTCCTTGGAATTCACTGTGTCTACACCTAGTCATCCTTTGGAGATTTCAGGCTGCAAAAGGGTGGTTTTAGGGTCCAGTTTCTATACCACGTGGGCCTGCCTAGTGCCTTTAGAAAAGGAGAAAGGATCAAGTTCTCTTTGAAATTACTGGAAATCGGCTCCCATTGGGCTGGTCACCCATCTCTGGGTTAACACCAAACAGCTGGGTCCTGAGCATACTCATGGTCAGCACCCCGTCTGGCAAGCATGAACCGTGGCAGCCTGAGAGACCAGCTCACAGAGCAGGCAGCTTGCACACCCATCCAGCACAGCTGCAGCCCTTGAAGGACAACACAATCTACATGAACAATTTGACAGAGCTACAATCCAGTGGGAAATCTAAGCATGACTCTTAGAATTTGACAGATCAGATAGAGGATTTGTGTAATACAATTACTTAAATTGTGCAACATGTGAGTCTGTGCCCCCCTTCCTCTGTCTCAACACCAACTGCTTAGAGTAGCTGGCATTAATCATGTATCAAGAGAATTTGTTGGGGTCTTGTCTGTGTTAAGATACAAAAATAAAAAGAAGAAGATGAAGAGTTGGGTACAGTGGAATTAACAGTTTGAAGGGAAATCTGTTAAGGGAATAGGGAGAAATGAAAATGCAGAGAGAAAGGAAAGAAAAAATACTAAGTGAAAGAGTACCTGAATAAGGAATTTAAGAAAAGAAATGTCAAATATGAAGTTATAAGTTGTCTTACTCTGGAGTTTGTGATACAAATTCCTGCCCCATTCCCCTACCAAATTGACAAAGTTTTCAGTAAACTTCCATGTCTCACTACTTAGTTGAGTAGTTTCAAATGATGTATGAGAGACTTGGCCTAATAATCCCATAGTTTGATAAATCCTCTGCAAATTTCAGAAGGCTCGAGGAGTATTAATGCTTCTTTAGGCAATAGAATTAAGATTTGGAACAACCTTACCTAGACCCCATGGGACAGAAAGATACCAGATGACATCCTTTTTCCACACATAATTAAAAGTTTACATATAAAAGTACATACTTGCACTTATGTGTACATGTGATTGGTGTGCCTATATTTATATGTACGTGTGTGATGGCATGTATACAAATGAATCGTTGTGCAGTATTAACTTCCCAATAAAGAGAATCCTTACCCTTGTCAAATATCCATCAAGTTTGTGAAAAAATGAGGATCACCCAGGTGAAAACAAGCAAAAGTAATTTTCTCAGAAATAGATAAAGAAGTGAGAAAGCTTTATAGTGGAAAAAAGAGAAGGTTTCAGGTAAATATGCTTTGATTGGAGGCTGTTGGCATGGGGAAGCTGGTGGTGGGCTAACTATATAATTGGCTAGGAAAGCACTTTCGATGTTGTCTGTGTGGTAGTAGTTGAAAGTGGGGGAGGGGCTGCACAATTATGAAAGCTGTCAGTTATTGAACAAGTCTTGGCTATTTTGGGTGATTGCTACCAAGGTTTTGGGTCAGACTTCTGCTTTTTAATATGACATGGCCATGTCTATTTGTATTTTCACTCTTTCAAATTGTTAAAAAAAAAAAAACTCTATATGCTTTGAGCAGATGAAATTTAGATCTTACCTAAATTCTACCCATGATGAATTAATATTAGAAAATATTCATGAATATAGATAAACAAAAAATAGAAATGTCACCCCCCAAAAATACTAAACACACACAAATACCTTTGAGATTAGTCACTGAACAGAAAAAAAAAAGAAAATGATAGCTTTGATAAAATTAATACAAAAAATTTAACTCAAAAATAAAACAAAATAAAAAATATACATATCTTAAAATGAATTTAATACTCATTTATAAAAAAGTGATGTAAAATAAATAGATCAATTCAGAGAAGGAAAAAATTGATATAAGTGAAATCAGAGGTAAATAAATAAAATAGCAAAATAATAAGAGCTTATGGATAAAATAAAGCTAATTCTAATTTTTAACAAATTAATAAAATATATATTCATTACAAAACTAACCAAAAATAACAAGATAAATTAAAATATACATATTCAGGAGGAGAATGAATATGTAAGTATTATTAGATTGCAATGGATATTGAATAAATAATGAGTAAATAATTACAATGATATGTCAAAAATATCCACTTACAAATTACTTTTTAAAGAAAAATATTAATGTGTCTGAATCAAAAGTATAAATCATGGTAGCTCAAATTTTTGTTTTTTAAGGAACCTCCATACTATTCTCCACAGTGGCTATCCCAATTTACATTCCCACCAGCAGTGTAGGAGGGTTGCTTTTTCTCCACACCCACTCAGTATTTATTATTTGTAGATTTTTTGATGATGGCCATTCTGACCAGTGTGAGGTGTTACCTCATTGTAGTTTTCATTTGCATTTCTCTAATAATTAGTACTGTTGAGTATCTTTTCATGTGCCTTTTGGCCATCTTTATGTCTTCTTTGGAGAAATGTCTTTTTAGATCTTCTGCCCATTTTTTGATTGGGTTGTTTGTTTTTTTTGATATTGAGATATATGAGATGTTTGTGTATTTTGGAAATTAATCCCTTGTCAGTTGCATTGTTTGCAAATCGTTTTTTTTCATTCTGTAAGTTGGCTTTTTGTTTTGTTTACGGTTTCCTTTGCTGTGCAAAACCTTTTAAGATTAATTAGGTTCCATTTGTTTATTTTTGTTTTTATTTCCATCCTGCAGTCCACTCCTGGGCATATATCTGGAGAAAAACATAATTCAAAAAGATACATGTACCCCAGTGTTCATTGCATCATTGCAGCACTATTTACAACAGACAAGGCATGGAAGTAATGTTAAGTGTCCATTGACAGATGAATGGATAAAAAAGATGTGGTGTGTATATACAATGGAATATTACTTAGCCACAAAAACAAGTGAAATAATGCCATTTGCAGCAACGTGGATGGACCTAGAGACTATTATAGTAAGTAATGTAAGCCAGACAGACAAAGACAAATATCACATGATACCATTTATATGTGAAATCTTTAAAAAAATGGATACAAATATACTTTTTTACAAAACAGAAATAGACTCATAGACATAGAAAACTAACTTATGGTTACCAAAGGGGAGGGGGAGAGAAGGATAGGTTAGGAATTTAGGATTAAAATATACACACTACTGTATATAATGTAGATAACCAACAAGAACCTACCATACAGCACAGGGAACCATATTAAATATCTTGTAATAGCTTATAATGGAACAGAATGCAAAAAAAGAAATATATATATGTGTATTTATGTGTATATATATAATTGAGTCATTTTGCTGTATACCCGAAACTAACACAATATTGTAAGTTAACTATATTTCAATAAAAATAAAAAAGTATAAATCATGTAATGATTAAGAAACATGAGAAGCTAGAGGTCTTGAAATTTTAACCTTTAAAAATGCCTTGGACTACATGGATTAATTTGTGAGAACTGTGGAGAATTCAGTTAAGAGAACTATTATTATATTATTCAGTATATATTTTATAATAGAAATAGTGTTTTAAATTTTTTGAAATAATTATATGAGTGTGACATAACCTGACACTGAAACGCATTAAAAAAATATGGATGTACACACATGTATACAAATATACAAGAAATCTATTGGCAAACTGCAGCCAGCAAGCCCAAACCAATTTATTGCCTATTTTAGTAAATCAAGCTTTATTGAAAAGTAGCCACGCCTATTCACCTGGAAAGGCAGTTGGCTGTTGACTAGCTGCAACTCAGACTTTTGGAGTAGCAAAGACTAATATATTTATTTTTTGTCCTTTATTTGTTAAAAAAAATTGCCAATCTCTGCTATAGATCAGTCTCCCATGGAATTGGATATATAAATACCAAATAATATATCAACACATTAAAACCCATATTATATTATAATTAATTGACTGACAAAATAGAATTAATTTATAGATGCAAATATATTTAAATATTTGGCTATTTAAAGATGAAAAATGATCACAACTTTCTCCTCCATCCTTGCTATCAAAATATTAGTTTTAGTAATGGGGTTCTGGATTGAAATAGGTGTCATGACTTGACCCAGAATTAAGTTATTTTCTCCAAACTGCAGACCTCTTACATCTCATTCCCACAACCATTCCACCACCCCCACCCTGCTATTAAGGAACAAGTTTGCCCCAGTAAACTTAGCTGGTACAGAAACTGATACTATAGGAGCTTCAGAATGAAGTTCTCGAAAAGAGACAAAAGAAGGTGCTCAATCATTCATTCCCTGTGCTTTCAAAAATCTTACAATTTACTGTTTTTCAGTTGTAAAAAAATGAAGAATTTGATGATGAGGAAGTTCCCACGTTATGTAACAGGACAAAAGAGAGAATGGTTCCTCTTTATGTAACAATATAAAGTAGACAATGTAATTATTGCTAGTATTTTTAAAAAGTATCCTGATTACCTCAGTCAATGACAAATAAATGTAATAAAACTTCAACACACCTTCTTGAATTATAAAACCTTTTTATAATATAGAAAAGAAAGGAAGACTAAAATCTGCAAATATTAGATTTAATGATGACAGTCTTTAGTATTTTTTTTTAACATCTTTATTGGAGTATAATTGCTTTACAATGGTTTGTTAGTTTCTGCTTTATAACAAAGTGAGTCAATTATACATATACATATGTTCCCATACCTCTTCCCTCCTGTGTCTCCCTCCCTTCCACCCTCCCTATCCCACCCCTCTAGTTGGTCACAAACCACCGAGCTGATCTCCCTGTGATATGCAGCTGCTTCCCACTAACTATCTATTTTGTGTTTGGTAGTATATATACGTCCATGCCACTCTTTCATTTTGTCACAGCTTACCTTTCCCCCTCCCCATATCCTCAAGTCCATTCTCTAGTAGGTCTGTGTCTTTATTCCCATCTTACACCTAGGTTCTTCATGACCATTTTTTTTTTCTTAGATTCCATATATATGTGATAGCATACAGTATTTTTTCTCTTTCTGACTTACTTCACTCTGTGTGACAGACACTAGGTCTATCCACCTGACTACAAATAACTCAATTTCATTTCTTTTTATGGCTGAATAATATTCCATTGTATATATGTGCCATATCTTCTTTATTCATTCATCTGTGGATGGACACTTAGGTTGCTTCCATGTCCTGGCTATTGTAAATAGAGCTGCAATGAATATTTTGGTACATGAGTCTTTTTGAATTATGGTTTTCTCAGGGTATATGTCCAGTAGTGGGATTGCTGGGTCATACAGTAATTCTATTTTTAGTTTTTTAAGGAACCTCCATACTGTTCTCCATAGTGGGTGTATCAATTTACATTCCCACCAACAGTGCAAGAGTGTTCCCTTTTCTACACACCCTCTCCAGCATTTATTGTTTGTAGATATTTTAATGATGATGGCCATTCTGACTGATGTGAGATGATATCTCATTGTACTTTTGATTTGCATTTCTCTAATGATTAACGATGTTGAGCATTCTTTCATGTGTTTGTTGGCAATCTGTATATCTTCTTTGGAGAAATGTCTATTTAGGTCTTCTGCTCATTCCTGGATTGAGGTGTTTGTGTTTTTGTTATTGAGCTGCATGAGCTGTTTGTAAATTTTGGAGATTAATACTTTGTCAGTTGCTACATTTGCAAATATTTTCTCCCATTCTGAGTGTTGTCTTTTGGTCTCGTTTATGGTTTCCTTTGCTGTGCAAAAGCTTTTAAATTTCATTAGGTCCCATTTGTTTATTTTTATTTCCATTTCTCTAAGAGGTGGGTCAAAAAGGATCTTGCTGTGATTTATGTCAGAGTGTTCTGCCTATGTTTTCCTCTAAGAGTTTGATAGTGTCTGGCCTTACATTTAGGTCTTTAATCCATTTTGAGTTTATTTTTGTGTATGGTATTAGGGAGTGTTCTAATTTCATACTTTTACATGTAGTTGTCCAGTTTTCCCAGCACCACTTATTGAAGAGGCTGTCTTTTCTCCACTGTATATTTTTGCCTCCTTTATCAAAGACAAGGTGACCATATGTCCATGGGTTTATATCTGGGCTTTCTATACTGTTCCACTGATCTATATTTCTGTTTTTGTGCCAGTACCATACTGTCTTGATAACTGTAGCTTTGTAGTATAGACAGAAGTCAGGGAGACTGATTCCTCCAGCTCCAGCTTTGGCTATTCAGGGTCTTTTGTGTTTTCATACAAATTGTGAAATTTTTTGTTCTAGTTCTGTGAAAAATGCCAGTGATAGTTTGATAGGCATTGCATTGAATCTGTAGATTGCTTTGGGTAGTAGAGTCATTTTCACAATGTTGATTCTTCCAATCCAAGAACATGGTATATCTCTCCGTCTATTTGTATCATCTTTAATTTCTTTCAACAGTGTCTTATAATTTTCTGTATACAGATCTTCTGTCTCCTTAGGTAGGTTTATTCCTAGATATTTTATTCTTTTTGTTGCAGTGGTAAATGGGAGTGTTTTCCTAATTTCACTTTCAGATTTTTCATCATTAGTGTATAGGAATGCCACAGATTTCTGTGCATTAATTTTGTATCCTGCTACTTTACCAAATCCATTGATTAGCTCTAGTAGTTTTCTGGTAGCATCTTTAGGATTCTCTATGTATAGTATCATGTCATCTGCAAACAGTGGCATCTTTACTTCTTCTTTTTCGATTTGGATTCCTTTTATTTCTTTTTCATCTCTGAATGCTGTGGCTAAAACTTTCAAAACTATGTTGAATAATAGTTGTGAGAGTGGGCAACCTTGTCTTGTTCCTGATCTTAGTGGAAATGCTTTCAAGTTTTTCACCATTGAGGACGATGTTGGCTGTGGGTTTGTCATATATGGCCTTTATTATGTTGAGGAAAATTCCCTCTATGCTTACTTTCTGCAGGGTTTTTATCATAAATAGGTGTTGAATTTTGTCAAAAGCTTTCTCTGCATCTATTGAGATGACCATATGGTTTTTCTCCTTCAATTTGTTAATATGGTGTATCACGTTCATTGATTTGCATATATTGAAGAATCCTTGCATTCCTGGAATAAACCTCACTTGATCATGGTGTATGATCCCTTTAATGTGCTGTTGGATTCTGTTTGCTAGTATTTTGTTGAGGATTTTTGCATCTATGTTCATCAGTGATATTGGCCTGTGGTTTTCTTTCTTTGTGACATCTTTGTCTGGTTTTGGTATCAAGGTGA